>NC_020395.1:421839-480089 GCF_000321355.1 Plasmodium cynomolgi strain B
TTTTCGTCGTTTTTTTTTTTTTTTTGTTTTCTTTTCACTTGATCGAAAGCTGTGCATGCAAAATTGTTCGAACGAGTTGTACACGTAAAAATGTGTTGCACAAAAATGTATACATAAACGTAAGCGCAAACGTCCGCATGTATTTGTAACTTGGTTCGATTTGTTTTCTTCTCCACCCTTTACATAATCGTTCGCGAATGTGTTCCCGTTTGTTCACTGACTGATTTGTGCGCTATTGTTCTCTTTTTCTCCCTCAGCGAATTGCACACATGTATATTATGTGCACGCATGCGTATACATACGTACGTGCAAATATACACACATATATATATACACATATATATACACATATATACATACACTTATGCACATTTTTTGGTAGAGCTAGTCACTGCGCGCGTGAGCGTCCGTCCTCTCCTTCCACTTGCCTGTCCCCCCACTTTAAATCGCAGAAAACGAACGAGGGAGTTTCAGCTTGCCCCTCTGTGTGCATATAGATCGAGCACCTGCATTATACGCGCACATGTAAATGCATCGCCCCTTTGGGATTGATCTGCACGTGCGTGGTTACGCATACAGTTGATCGCTGCCACTACGGCGGATTAACGCTTGTCCAGCGCGAAGGCGAGCAAATATTGAGATAAAAAAGTAAAAAAGGGACCATATATATATATCATATGTACATATGTACATATATCGTATGTACACATGAGGGGGTGACCGTTCCCGCGCAGCCGCCCAGATGACCGGAACTGACTATGCAACTCTGCACAGCACCGTTTCGGCCCTTTTTTTTCCTATCCACCAAGCATAGCTCCGTTGCAGCAACCCAGCTAGTAGCCTCCAACTCAGCGAGCACAGATTTGAAGACCACTCCCTGTGCCCCTTTTTGATTGCCCTTTTTTGACTGCTCTTTTTTACCCCCCCCTTTTTGATTGCTCTTTTTTTTTTCCCCTTTTTGATTGCCCTTTTTTGATTGCTCCTTTTTTTTCCCCTTTTTCTCCCCTCTTGCACTCCAAAATGATTTTAAAAAAAAGCAAGCTGCTTGCACTCTCCCTCCTATTGGCATTTGTGGATTATCTATGCCGAGATGGGCGACGGAAGTGGATCAGTCTGCTCAGCAGCTGGGAAGCCGCCTCATATGATGGAAGCGACGTGATTCTGAGTCAGAGCAGGGGGGGAAAGAATGCCCACATATTTTCTCGAAAGAGTGACCTCCAGTTTGCAAAAGGTTATGAGCAAGTCAGACAGAAGGAGAGGAGCGGGAGTAGCGAGAGAAGCGGGAGTAGCGGAAGAAGCCAGAGAAGCGGGAGAAGCACCCTAGTGTGCATCCTGCCCAGTGGTATGCCCCGCTTCAGAACGCTGCACGAGAAGGTAGAAGCAGAAAAGGAGCCTCTTATCATGGAAAAGACCGAAAATGACGTAAACGTCCTCGGAAACGCAGATCATGAAAACAATAAAGATGAACCTGGGCAATCACAGCTAAAAGCACAACCAGCCACACAGGGAGAATTACCACAACAAACCGTAGCAACGAAAGTAAGTCCACTCATCGAAAAAAATACAATCGATCATTATCTAAACGTATGTTCACAAATAAGGAACAAAACCTTCTCTTTTAAAAATTGTGAAATCTTTTACGAGTCACCAGAAGTTACACTGTACAAAAACCTCTTAGAGGATAAAAGCGAAACAAGGTATGACCTCATAGGTTATGGAACGCTCAATGATGTATCTCTGTACGGAGCTAGCCAGGCATTGAACGACATCAACATTGTCAAGCAGTGGAACAAAAACATATACAAAATTAATTACCTCAAATTGAATAAGAAATCCATACTGGAGAAATTTCAAAAGGATGAAAAAATAGACGCCTCTAAATACATTCTCCATAATGAACACCTTAGGGAAAATAGAAGATACATATACCTAATTAATGGACTTCCTTGGCCATTCAGAAGCCACGATACAATATATGAGTTTTATCAGAAATACTTAGAGGATCAAAACATGCTCCTTGTGGCAAATAAATCTGTTAATAATGTGTTTTTCGATAATAGCTACTACACACGTATACGTGATTATGAAAACTTTTTCTGTATTTATCCCAAGAGTAAAGACTCTTATGAGAAAGGACTAGACTATGTGATCTCCGTTTACTACGATGTGAATATCCCAAAGTTTATCCGTAATAATATTTTGAGTCAGATTTTCCCTTCTCTCATCTTTAATTTACACGAATCTTCGAAGGAAATTACTGATAAGGGATTATCCATGTCAGCTGACGACATGAAGAAGAACGAGCTCCCTTTTCAATTAAAGGATAATTTTTCTCCTGGGGATGATGATTCTGGACAGGAGAAAAAGGATGGCCAGGTTTCCAAGTCCCCCTTCTTTGGCGCCACTGTCCTGCGCATCATCTTCGTGGACCCCATCCACTTCATTTGGACCACCAACGTCAATTTGTTCAAAAAAATTTACGTCATCGTCACGAGCATCTTTTGAGCCCGCACCGGTGCAGCAGCGGTTAAGCTGTTAGCGGCCAACCGGTCAACGGAGCAATCGACCAACGGAGCAATCGACCAACGGAGCAATCGACCAACCGGTCAACCAACCGACAAACCGACCAAACGCATGCTCTGTGACCCCCCCCCCCCCTGTTTGCTCCACCGCGCGCACATCACTCACACCAAGTTCCCAAAAAATACACACAAGTGAGCGAACTGCGCACAACCCCCTCATGCGCGTTGCGCCACTTTAGTTGTGGTCCCCCCGCGACGCGCACCTCATTAGACACCACTGCTTTATTATAATTTGTTCACTCGTCCCGCGCTGATGTTGATGTTTATGTTGATGTTTATGTTGATGCTTATGTTGATGCTTATGTTGATGATTTTTTTTTTTTTTTTCAAAATGCACAGCCATTTATATTTTCAATCCCGCGAAGAATCCCAAATTTTTAACCACCCTCATGCATGTAAAATTTGTCCGTTTCCATAAGGTGTTCAGCCTTTTTTTTTAAGAAGCTGAAAACGAAGGGCCGCGTCCGCCGCATCGCCATAGTGGCAGCTGCCGCGGCGACCACACACACCCCTTGAACAGCTCGTAGAAACAGCCTAAAAAAGGTCACTCCAAAAAAAAAAAATTTTCCCCTTTTATCTTTTTCACCAAAAAAAATGCGCATGCACGTGCATGTATTTAGAAGCGTGCATACCGCTACTCAAAAAAAAAAAAAAAATGATTTGGCTATTGCCAGGTGGTTGGTCGGACTAATCGTCCAACCCGCACCAGTATTAGTTTAAGTTGACGAAAAAAAAAAACAAAGAAAAGTGTATGCTCAATGTTGTGGCAACTCCTCCAAAGGGAAGAAGCGCATCCAGCGTTTGCGTGTACATATATTACCCCAAACAATTGCATAGAATGCACCTTATGAAGGTTGCTGCTAATGAGCATTTTAAAAAATAAGCTACGGATAACTGCATCTCATCCCTTCTAGTCACTGATGCCTTCCTTATGGGAACCCCCTCACCCTCCCTCATGTGTGTTCCCAGACGTCCCTCAATTCCAATTATGATCTACCCCTTTGAAAGGACATTCAGAATTGCTTCTAGCGATAAGACAGCTGGAAGTCCTTCACAAGAATGCCTTATAGCGATTACTCACACAACGGGGCTCTTCATATATTTCCTTTCCCCATTGTAAAAATGCAAAAGGGAGGCACTCAAAATAAATGTGCATCCTTGAGATGGGGAATCCAAGGTGAATAAATTATACATAGTAAAAGGACCCTAGCGTTATGCCTTCACGATATGCCTTCACGATATGCCTTCACGATATGCCTTCACGATATGCCTTCACGATATGCCTTCACGTTATGGCTTCACGTTATAGCTTGACCTTGTAGCCTGACCTGTAGCCTGACCTGTAGCCCAACCTGATGGCTCAAGCTGAACAGTGAACCCACTAGAGGCACTCGCCCCCATCACATCATCTTCATCTGGTAGTACAACCAAAAAAACAAAAAGCAGTACCAGAGAAAAAATGAAATGATGGAAAAGGAGATAAGCGCGACGGAGAGGATAGTCATATTAAGGACGACACGGTCACAGTAGAGGTGCTTCAGATTGTGTAGTTCGCTAACAACTCTGCTGCAGTTGGTGTTCTTCGTGAGTAGTTCCACCTTCGTAAGGATCATATCTCTGAGTGTAATGAACTTTTGTTTTATTTTCTCGAAGAAGCTAATCACATGATTGAAGTTGAGGTTTTCAATATCTTCCACGAGGTACTTCCTCAGAATGAAGACCTGCTGGTTATCATTTCCACTTTTTTTAATCCTTGGTGTGTACTCACTCCATCCTATTTTATCCTTCATATTGCTGTCCAGGTCATCTACAGAGAAAATCCTTTCTGTCCTGATTCTCGATTTGTAAATGAATAGCTTCACCACATTGTCTAAGTCCTCTACAGTCCCTAGGCGTACTCTCAATATGTTGTTTCGAAGGTGATCCCTGATCCTCTGATATTTGGGATCATCAATAGAGGACCTAAAGCTGATGTTGAACTTATTTTCATCCCTTTCACATTCTTCATTTTCGAAGCAAAGAGCAAATGGACTACCAGCAAAATAATACTGATTCAATTTTTCAAAATATTCATCTGTTCCCCATAGATTGAACTGTCCGAATTTTATGTTATCCCGAGTGATACTGGTTGCCAACAGGGCCTGCCTAAGAGTTTCTAATCGGATACGATTAACATATATGTTGTTGTTCGGCTTGGTAATAACCACCCACATGTAGTTAACAAAATTTCTTGTATTTTCTTGAAATGTTTTCTTCATTTCCTTAAAATAGGAATCGAATTCATTTACTCTCCTTTCCATTTCGCTCGTGTCAAGAAATTTCATATTATCTACAATCCCTTTAGTGATATCCTCCGGTATGAGTGGTGACTTTTCATTCTTCAGGCAATAATCAATTGTGGTGTCTTTCAAGACATCAAAATTAAGCTCATTTTTTAAAACCCTATCTGCTATGATGCAGGTGGTTCCTCCCAAAATCGATGCACTAAGTAATGCTATCCCTATGATCAAAATCACAATAGTGAGGAAACCAAAGTAGGCACTGAATACTCCAAAGAGATCTAGAAAAAAATGACTACTATTTCCTATGTCTCCTTTTACCAAAAAGTATATGAACAGAATGAGTCCCACCAGAATGAGAATTGGAGGAATGAGTAACACCATTTTTACAATAAGGATCGATATTGTATATTTTTTTATGTTTTGTTTTATTCTATACTGGTGTACTATCTTGTTCATAGCTTTATTGAAAAGGGTTATGTTTTCATTTACCTTGTCCATATTTTCTCTAAATGTTTTTCCTAAAACTTGGTCAATTTCTTCGAAGGATCCTTTCACTGCTTCCTTTGCGTCATCTAGGGTATCTTGCGCATGCCGCAGATTCACCTCTCCATCTTCGATGACTACGTCTAGAGCTCTCGCTAGCCTCGTCAGTACTGGGTACGTGTGGAAGTACTGATCCTCCAGGATTTGGTTGTTGCGCGTCACGTTTTGTTGCAGCTTCTTCAGGTTCTCAAACGCGGTGAGGAAGGCTGCGCGGGGGGAGAAGTGCAGACATGGTGGTGAGGGAAGTGCAGACATGGTGGTGAGAGAAGTGTAGACCTAATAGTGCGACGAAACGTAGACCTAATAACGCGGCGGTGCCGCAGCCGCCCACTTGGCGGGGAAGCCTACCTGTGAGGAGCGGAATCGGCTTGTCCTCGTCCACCAGCATGTCCGTCTTTATCTGCAGCTTGATGTCCTGATACTGCCCCACGATGGAAACCGCGTCACCCACGATGTGCTCCAGGGAATAGCAGGACGAGTCCACTCCAGTACCCTGCACGGAACAGCGGTCCGTCAGGAAGCTCTCAATCGTGGTAGACACACTGCACACATTCATGTAAATCCCATTCCTCGTCTTGAAAAATGAAATCAAAAACCAGATACCCAAACTAAGCAAAACACACAGCAGGGAACTCAAAAACACGTATGTCATAATGTTAAAGAAGCGCTTCTTCACATTTTCAAATATATCTTTATTTTCACTCTCCTGTTGTTCTCGTTTATGTTTCTTCCTTCTGCACGTTTTGCAACGAATGGCTTTAATCAATCTCCGAACGCATTTGGTATACAGCAATAAAGTTAACAGATAAACACACGTGAAAATGATGAGGAAATACACACACCCCATCACGTACGGGTTTCTTTTGAGGATGTTCAACACACTTTTAAAATCCAATCTCGTAAAGTCTTCCATCCTCCAGGAGGTGTAAAAGACGCTCCACATGCTCTTCGAGAATTCGTTGGACTGGTCCTTCTCGACCTTCACTCTATCACTTGCGCAAAAATACCCAAACTCATTGTGCATAACTTTGGCAATGGTCTTCAAGTGCTCCTTCAACAGCTCCGTCTTCTTCAGGTCGATGCTCAGGTTGTATTCGTCGCTCATCTTGGCGGAAGCAGGCGAAAGGGAGAAGTTGGGGGGGAGCGAAAAGGAGAAGCTGACGAAAGGGAGAGGCTGACGAAAGGGAGGAGCTGACGAAAGGGAGAGGCTGACGAACGGGAGAAGTTGTGGGAGAGCGAACCAAAGAAGAGACACCTTGTTTCACTTTTTTCACAGGCCCAAAGTTCGCCTCTCTGGGGTGGGGTGGGGATCACTTGAACTCTCCGCCACTAGCTAAGCAGCATCAACGGTGATGTCTTTCCTGCCCCCGAAACACACGAGAGTAGGCAGCCACGTGAGCAGTCATGTGAGCAGTCACGTGAGCAGTCTTATGATCAGTCACGCGCAGAACAAACCTTCAAAATTAACGAGAAAAAATCGCGCATTCGTGTGGAAGGCAAACATGTACAGTTACGCATGTCTCGAAGAGTGCCCCCATGTTCTGAACACGTTGCACAATGCACTGAGGTTCGGTTGGTTAGAAAAAGCCCAAGGGGAGTTGTAAATGAATTTGCAGCTTCCTGCTTCGGCCTCTCTCAGGGGGGGGAAGCGGCGGTATGGACAAAAGGGGGCACAAAAAAAAGGGGCACAAAAAAAGGGGCACAAAAAGGGGCACAAAAAAGGCACAAAAAGGGGCACAAAAAAAGGCACAAAAAGGGGCACAAAAAAAGGCACAATAAAGGACAAAGAAGGACAAAACAATTGGGCGTTCCTGACAATTGGGTACTGTCAACAAATGGAGCCAAAATAACCTCCAAATGAGGACAAAGGTGAGCGCGCGAGCAGTGCCACCAAATGTGTGCCATGAAACGCCCTAACCCCTTCCATGCGGAGGACACACTGGTTGGGGGGCTTTCCTACTTGTGCATGTACTGGGCGTACAAGCAGTTGCGCAAAGGGAACATGGGGGTGAACGGGCAGATAATCAGCCGCCTGCTCGGCATGCAGGGGAAGAGACAGATAATCAGGCGCCTGTTCGGCATGCAGGGGAAGGAGCAGATAAGCAGGCGCCTGTTCGACATGCAGGGGAACACCCAGGTGAGCATGCGCACGGGGGAAGAGGAAAAGTACACAAATGCGCCCATATGAAAACAAGTACACACTTATGCAAGTAAGCTCACGAGGGCATGCTTGCGATTTTTCTTTTTTCAAATTTTATTCAGATTTGTGCCGTTAACTGGGCCGTCCTTTTCCCCCCCCCTTCCCACCGCATTAATGTGCGCTTTGGGCGCGCACGAAGAGAAGCGCAAAGTGAGAAAAGGGCGCCATGTGAGAAAAGGGCACCGTGTGAACAAAGGGACGGCAAAGGGACAGCAAGGGGGCAGCAAAGGAACAAGCGTACCGCAAACGTGTGAACAGGAAAAAAAAAAAAAAAATTAATTAAACACAGCCCAGTGTGAGGAAGGCGAAAAAGGGCAACTAAGTGTAATGTGCCCAGCTGACGCGCACAGTTTGCGCCGTTCGGGTTAGAAAAAGTCTATGCTATTGTTTTTAAGTGGAATGCCTCCAGCTAAAATTGGGTTTCCTCTCAACGAAAATTTTAAATAAGAGGCCGTGCCTCCCTTAAGTCTCCGTTAAAGGGAGGCATTTCCTGCACGAAAAGGTGTATGATTTGATTAAGGTGAATGAAAACAAACGAACGAAGACATTGAGGAAGCATTTCACCCAAAGGAGCATGTACACAGCGAAGGGGAAATGCTCACTAGTGTTGCAAACTTCTCAGTTCAGCTGCGCCCATATGGGAGTAAAATGCGAATCAGGCAAAAGGTCATCCCCCCCTTGAGAAGAAAAGGCCCATAATGTTTACACGCCATAAGAAATTACATAAAAAGGGCGATGTAGCACAAACGATTCGTTTTAACTGAACAAAGGTGTGCTTCTCCACGCAATCACGCATGCACAATACTGTCGGACAGAAGTCCAATTTGGTGAAGACGGAGGAGGGTAAAAACAAAGTCCCTTGTTCAGCACTTTATTCACTTCAGCAAGTTGCATATATATCGTGCGAACACTCTGCAGAGGTAGGCAGCTTGGGGAAATTTTCGCACTTTTATTGGATTTTCCTTTTTTGTAAAATAAGCGGGTTTTACCTGAGCGAGGTGTCTAGTCTGCTCACTGTGAAAAAAAAATATATATATGCACACGGTTAGTAGTACCCCCCTCTCCATCCGAACAGCCAAAGGAAGTGACACTGAAGCACTTGACTAAATCTTCTCAGGTGAGTAAATCCGAAAGGGGGAGAAATAACCCCCCCTTTTCCACAGGGAAAAAAGGCCGCCACACATTGGCATCATTTCTTTCTCTCTACTTAAAAGAAGTAAAAGCGCAACAACAGGTATTTTGTCTTATCAGGTGAGCTCCCCAGTACACGCACATACACATGGGTGTGGGGGCATACGTGCCTTCTTACAATTGTAGCTGAACGTTTAAAAAAAATACGCCCTTGATTAGCGTAATTCACCTGAACAGTTCATACAAAAAGTGTTGCAGAACGAACAAACTTGGAGCACCTCATGGAACACATTTGTGGGAAAACCGCTGCAAAGCGTGGTAGGAGCAGGGACAAATCTGTCTCGACCTTTCTCGGACAAATGTTCCCGATTTTTTAAGAAGCGAAGCAGGACTGCCAATTCGCTGGAAAGTCACAACGTTTCGTGTAATCTTAAAAAAAATGTTTCGAAGAGGAGTACTCACAAAAGTTAAAAAAAAGCTTCAAAAAAGGCTTCAAAAAAGGCTTCAAAAAAAGGCTTCAAAAAAAAAGCGCTCGTAAGTAAGCATAAAAAATCACAAAAAATGAAGTGTATCATAACACGCAAATCTTTGTACATTAAAAAAGGAAGAGAAAAAAAAAAAAAAAAAAGCTAGCTAAAAAGAATGACCAGATCGCTGCAAAGTTAACACTTTCTTTAGCTAGCTACAGTTGGGGACAAATAAATTAGATGACTTTTTTCTTTATGGACAAAATTACGCATACGAGCAGTATGACTATATTTATGGCTGAGAAAATGCCAAAAATTAGGAGATACTTTCGCTTGACAGTTTTTCTTTCATTTTCGTTTTGTTCCATTTCGTCTCGCTCTCTTACTTCCTTCAACTCTATGCAATTGTCCATGAAGCAAACTGCAGTTTCTGTGATTTTGGAGCATTCTCGGGAGTGTTCCTTTTTGCTGCTTGCTCGAACTCTCAGTCTGACTCCCATGCCGCAGGACTTTGAACAGCTGGACCACTCTGTCCACTGGTCGCATTGGGGCTTGGCTTCTTCTTGAAGCATCCGATTTCGTAAAGCGGGGTCATTGTGTGCAGTTCTGGGGGGACATGCGGGGGAGGAGCGAATATGTGGAGGTGTGCCTATACATACGTGAGCGTTTATGCACATGCGTTTATGTACATGCGCCTATGTACATGCGCGTGTGCGCATTTGGCATGAGGAGTCCCCCGTGAGGGAGCCTTATGAGCATGCTCCTAGCCCTATTGCGGAATCGCTCAGACACAATAAAAGGGTTCCCCTTCTCCGTCTCTCCCACGAGGAGTAAACAGCACTTGCTTCTTTTCAGCCCCATCTCTGTGCTTTTTACATCACGCAGAGCGTTGCGGTTACCTATCGGTAGTAAGGTGTCCTCCTGGGGAGTGGTTGCCTTGCCCGAAGAAAAAATCTGTACAAGGGGTGAAAGAAATAATTTGGAATGGCGAAGTGGAGAAACAAATTTGCCCTGCGGAGGGGGGGGCCTTGTGGAGCCCAATGCGTGAAGCAGTAGCCCCATCACTCCATCACTACACTGCGATGTGTTTCCATGAGGCCAATTTCGTTCTGTCTGCCGCTTGCGCATGGGGAAATTTGAAATTACTCAGGTGTGCGCTTATTAAGCAAAACAAGAAAAACGATTTTAAGCTGTTCGTCCACATCTTGGTCAGTGGTTGGAGGGAAAAGGTAAAAGTTAAGAATTTTACGAAAAAAAAAAAAAGGCTGGGGGGAGGAACAGGAGAAGGAGACAGCGCGGCACATAACGATGTCGTACAACTTTCACGTCTTAATTGATTGCAGTTAAAATGTGGAGAGAAAAAAAAAAAAAAAAAATGACAAAATGGCAGAATGGCAAAATGGCAAAATGACCAAAAGGGGCACTTTTGTGTGTAAACGTAAAAATGTATTTGCGAAAGGAACAAGTGTACAATTTGTGCATGTCTTTTTTTTTTCCCATTTTGACCCTTAAGCGAATTGTGATTTGAGCTTTTTTGCGTGGACTGCTGTTTGTCGAGATAGGCAGCCTGGGGGGCACCATCGCGTGCTGCCGTGAGCCTACACTCACACGTGCACATCAGCATGGATATAATAATAATAAGCAGAAGGAGAAGGAGAAGAATGCGTGGTACACCTAGTTACACACCAGTTACACGCCCAGTTGTGTCGGCAGACCTGCGCTGTTGCACAGCTGCGCGGGGAAAGGTATTTAGCTGCTCAGAACAGGCTGCCCCCTTTTTTAAAATTTTTTTATGCATGTGTCATGGGTTGAGCGACAGGGGAATAGGGGGAAGGGCCTGACTTGCCCTGCTCATAATCTACATCATTTTTTTTTTTTTTTTTCCTCCCTAGTGTGGCATATCATTTCTTGTCTCTTTGTATACGCTCTGATCTGCTTGGCCCCTTTTTTCACCAAAAGGGGTGAAATCAGACGGGCCAGAACAACGGGGTTGAAAATGCGCAAAAGTAAAACGTAATTACACCTGTAAGTCGGAGGCACTTTCTCCCCTTCTCCGTGGACGCGAACGAACACAGACCCATTTTTCCATTTTGAGAAAAAAGTCAAAATGAAACGTCCCAAATGGCCGCACCAAACAGGTAACATTATTTTCGAAAATGGAAAAAAAAAAAAAAAAATTCTCCCTTTTTGACAACGTCTCAACTGCACATGGAGGTAATCCGTCCGCCCCTGCCTTGGAAAACTATTTGGAGGGATGCTCCTCGCGTGGGGGGGACACACATACTGTTCCAAAAAAAAAAAAAAATGGATCACTTGGGTTTCACAATTGTTCCCTTTTTTTGAGTAAACTCTTTGAGATACGTGGCAAAATTGACGAAGTGGCAAAAAAGGGTTTTTTCCCCCAAAAGGAGGTACCAACGAAGTGGCGCATGTAAAAAAAAAAAAAAAAAAAAAAAATCACATCAGTGGGGCAACTACCTGGGTAGTACGCGGGAGAAACACAAAGGATCCCTTGCCCCCCGTACCCAAAAAATGGATAACACGCACAAGGTGGAGAAAAAAAAAACTGAGGCTGCTAACTCTAACAGGTGAAACACAAAAATGTCCTTCTAGACACCGCGGGGTTGCCCTCACAAAATATGCTTCTTCTCGACATCCCTAATCTTTTTGTAAATCAAAATGAGAGTCAAAATGATGAGGGCAGCAAAGGCAAACGAAAAAAAGTACGACGTGCTGTTGCCCTTGCTGATGATGGTCTCCAGCTTCTGGGCCTTCTCCGCGAGCAGTTTCAGTTCCTGGTTCTCATTAATCCGTTTGGTCAGCCTATCCGTGATGTCTTCTATATTCTTCTTGCTATGTTGTGCATGTGAATGAAATAAGCTTTTGAGACCACTCAACTCTGTGGTGAAAATTTTTTGAAAATGTTTTGGATCTTCAGTTTTATTCACAACATTTTTTTTCACTTGCTTTAACTCTGCGTGTAGGAATTGGACACTCTCCTGCAGCATGTTAAGGCTTTGCAAAATTTTTTTTTCGCTACTTATTTGGTAGGATATTAATTTTTGCAGCGTAGAGGTTACAGTCTTGAGCGCTTCCGCTTGATTGGAGTCCTGTCCGCTAGAGGCATCGCTGGGACCATTCCTGAAGTGCTCCTCCACGTTGCCATCCACTGAGTCTGCTTCTTGTCCTGAGTACTCTCCCTGCTCTCCGTCTGGGAAAATATCGCTGCTAGAAATTGAAACGTGTGTAATTCCTACAAAGGTTGGCACATACTTCTCCACATTCGTGTTGGCCAGTTGTTCATTCTCTTTATAATTAAAGGCACTGAACCCGACGTAATTCTCCTTCGGTATTTGTTTCTTCACCGTTAAGCTGTGAATATAGCTGTTGTTACTCGCATTATACAAATAAACACGCATTTCGTTCTTCTGTGTTGTTATTTTTACATAGATCAGATCTTCTATGCTAAGTAGGTTCAGGCTGTAACTCTTTGTGACGTTCTCCTTCAAGTTCAGATTTTTCTTCCCATTGTTAATTAATCCTGATAAGACTAGGTCGTTTCCACGTAATTGGAAGCCCACCCCGATGCCGTTAAAATCCTTTTTAAATCCATACAGCCCATATTGATCTTCTTCAAGAAGGACTTCTCCTTCTTTATTTACATTTGGTAAGGAGAACTCATTAGGTAGGAGCCAAAAGGCGAAGCCATTTATTTTATTTTTTTCTTCTGTGGAGTTTTTATATGTTATTTCTTTTACCTGGTTGCTTTTGTAGTAACTGTCGTCTATATGTTCTTTGTAGAATTCCTTCCTTATATGGAAACTGAATTCGATGTTGAGAGTGTCTGAGAGGATTGGCTTGCTGTGGTAGAGGAACCCCCTTCGGTTGTATACGTTTGGGATGAGCACTAGGTACTTATTTGTGCTGGCTGTGGAGTAATTGAGGACCCAGCCGTTGCTCAGGTCGTTCACGGTGAAGGGCGAGTTGAATGAGTGCGCGGGAGAGACGTACATGCCACCGCTGCCACTGTTGGTGGAACTACCCGACGCGCTCGTGTGCCGGCTTGCGGACCAGCACAACAGCCCGATTAGGGCCAACAGGAACCTCGCCATGGCGCGCAGGGGCAGGGGGGAGAGGCTTCAAGTGGGGGCGCTTCGACTAAGTAGGTATTCGCGCTGGTCTACCGGCATCGTAGCGTAGCGGCGGGTGAGCAGATTGGTCGAGTAGCGAAGCAGCAGATTAACCGAGCGGCAGATTAACCGAGCAGCAGGTTAACCGAGCGGCAGATTAGCTGAGAAGCAGATTAACTGAGAAGCAGATTAACCGAGCAGCAGATTAACCGAGCAGCAGATTAACCGGTTTGCGGATCGCCGAGCAGCCGCTGCCCAAACAGTGCCGCCAGCGCCGGGAAACTGCTTCCTCCCCCTGGCGGGCCAAGCCACGTGGCCTAAAGAAGCAAAACTTGGGTTGACGTGAAAACATCGCATGTACCTACATGGCCAACACGCATATGTGCTGCTTCACATGAGTACCATATGGCGGAGATGCTCTTATGAATTCCCTTTTGCTCACCGGTAGGTTACAAAAAAATGAAATAAAAAATGAAATAAAAAATAAAATAAAAAATAAATAAAAAACAAAACAACATCCCGCGCGTATGCGCAAATGTGATGTGGCGAAAGAGAATTACAAGAGGGGATCCCCGTGAAATCGTTAAATGGGAAAAAAAAAAATGCATAAGCATATTACCTATGTATGCTCATTCCCCAACGACAAAGCCACGAATATCATCTGTGTGCACCTATGCAAACAAGGAGAAAAATATTTTTTTCCTTTCTTCCTGCTAGCACCTGGTGGAGTCTACGTTACCCTACCCCTCCACACATGATCAAAGTGATTGCTAAAAAAAAAAAAAAAACACAGAAAAAGGGACCTACCAGTTTGTACATTTACAAAAAGGTGAATATGTTCTGCACAAAGGGTAGAAGCTTAGGGAAGCGTCATCCCCCCGTGGGGTACCTCGGCAGGAAGAACTCACACGACGTTTTTTTCTTTTTTTTGGTGCGGCGTGGGATTCACCCTTCGCATAAGCCGACAGCATCGCAGGGCATTGTGTGTATACACTGATTGGCGTTGTGCAGCTAGGTGTTATGTTCCTATCTTGGATTACCTTTGCGTGGTTCACCTGATGAGTTGTTCCCCCCCTGTGGAAACTCCCACACACAGGTGTCACTTCGAAGGAGGGGCAACAGAACTTTTTCCTTTTGATACACTGGGTATGGAAGCGCAAAGCGAATTCGTCCCTTTGGTTGCCTCATGTCCGTTCGTGTAGACGGTATGCGCAGAGTACTGCTGCTACGCGATAGCGCTGCTTCGTTTGGAGCCCCACTTGTGTTTCACCTTTGTGTTGCACCTTTGTGTGGCTTAGCTTTCCCACATGGTTATGGCCCCACACACACCCCGGGGCGAAAAGGAAGATTAACAGTTGGAGGGGACACACCATTGACGGCTGTTCAGCGCAGACAAACTGGGATATCGTTAGGTGGATGTAGTAAAAAAAAAAAAAAAAAAAAGCAATTTTACAGGGGACAGCTCGCGGGAACAACTTAAGCACACCACGTTCCGCCAAACCGTTGCTACGCTTCGTCGCTGCAGGGTCAGGTTTCTTCAGCTTACGTTGTCCTCACATTACATGGCACAACACAACTGTTCGGTTTTTCCCTCTCGAAAAAAAAAAATTCACTTTGTCCCATTTTGGCACGCACATGGATACACTAGACCGCACAAATGCACTGTGTCCTACGTCCGCGCGCGCGTTTACACGTATATACATATGTGAGGATTTTTTTTTTTTTTTTTTGTTCATGTGAAATTTTGACATAGAGCTAACACATGGGGAAACACAATTCAATTCAGTGCAACGAAATGACAATTTTTTTATTTTCCATTCTATGAAGAGTAGCAAAAAAGAAAAAAAAATAAATAAAGTAAAAGAACAAGTCTTGGAAGTTGTGTGATCTTTATTTTCTGTGCCGCTGCCCTTTTTTCGCAAGCTAGCCCCTTCTCATCGTGTGCTCACGTATGCATGCAGGCACGTTCGTTCGCGCGCACGCTATTGTGTAGCTTTTCGCTGGACATGAGCAAGGAGGAAAGGACGAGGGACGTAGAAGAAGAAGCGCACAATAGAGAAGACGCGGCGCACAACATAGAAGGAGCAAAGCCAAGTCGACTGTGTCTGAGAACTCCCCCACTTCCTTTCGTTTTGCTAACAAAAAAAGGAGAAAAGGTGGGGCAAACGCATCGGCTTTTGCTTTCACCCCGCACCATAGAAGCGCAAATGTGCATGTATGTGTGTGTAGAGATGGGTCAGCGGTACAGGAGTCCTACATAGCAACTCACCAAAGTAGCACCCTCTCCCCCGTAATCACACCTTTTCCTAAAAGAAGTTTCACTCCACACATCTGTTTAATCCTCTCCACAGAATGAACGAGTATGCCAAACAACTTTTTTCAAACCAGCCTATCATAATAGACAATGGGAGTGGATACATAAAATCCGGGTTCGCGGGGGATGACGTGCCGAGCCTTGTATTTCCTTCGTAGTAAGACGAATAGTGGGAACACTTCTCGGAGGGACTGCATTTAAGGGGTGTCTGTTGAGGGGATACACCGACTCGTCTTGCTTGCCCCCCTCGAGTGTTACCCCCTCGGGCATCCTTATTCGCGTCCTTCTTTTTGCATATTATTGTGCATTTTTTATGCGTCCTTGGCTTCTGCCCCGTGGAGCTGCACCTATTTCGCCCCCCTTTTTGCACGCAGCGTGGGGAGGCCCAAGTACAAGCGGGTCATGGCCGGAGCGGTGGAGGGGAATATCTTTGTGGGGAACAAGGCGGTAAGATCGGGCCAAATGGGGAAAAAATGGCCCCAAATGAAACCAAATAAAATCAACATGTGGGAGAGGCACGATGTTCACAGACCTGCTGCGTGCGACTCAAAATGGAATGTCTTAACGAGAAAAGCCAGGTCATGCGCACGTGCATGTGTGGAGGCAACTCCCCACACACACACACCCGTTACTCCTTTGGCCCCCTGTAGGAGGAGTACAGAGGCCTCCTTAAGGTGACCTACCCCATCAACCACGGCATTATTGAAAATTGGAACGACATGGAAAATATTTGGATCCACGTTTACAACTCGATGAAGATAAACTCGGAGGAGGTGGGTCTTGTCTCCTCGCGATGGTGCTTTGCGCATTGGGTTTTCTCCCCTTAGCTTTGTTTTATAGGGATACACGTATACACATATGTAATTTTTTTTTTTTTTTTTTTTTTTTTGCGCCCCCATGCCAGCACCCTGTGCTGCTGACCGAGGCCCCACTGAACCCACAGAAGAACAAGGAAAAAATTGCGGAAGTCTTTTTCGAAACTTTCAATGTGCCTGCGTTGTTCATCTCCATCCAAGCCATTTTATCTTTGTACTCCTGCGGGAAGACCAACGGCACAGTGCTCGATTGCGGGGACGGCGTATGTCACTGCGTGTCCATTTACGAGGGTGAGTTGGGGGCAGATGACCAAGGGGAGGGGGCCACACCCACGTGTTAAGGGAGTGCCAAGATGTGTGGCAAACATGTCAAAACATGGGCAAGTGGGGGCATACCTACCGCAAATGGACAGAGAAGCTACCAGTGGAAACGCCCAAAAGAGTGAAGAAGCGAGCCATCTTATTTTGGCAGTTTCAGTGGCACCTTTTTTTTTTGCGCAATTTTTTCCCCTTTTCCAAGCCACTTCACTTGTATGTGCTTCTTTCCACCGCGTCCCAACGCAGGCTACAGTATAACCAACACGATAACCCGGACGGACGTCGCGGGCCGAGACATCACGACTTACCTGGGCTACCTGTTAAGGAAAAATGGCCACTTGTTTAACACCTCAGCCGAAATGGAAGTCGTAAAAAATATGAAGGAGAACTGCTGCTACGTCTCCTTTAACATGAACAAGGAGAAAAACTCATCGGAGAAGGCCCTCACGACTTTGCCGTATATCCTGCCGGATGGGTCGCAAATACTGGTTGGTGGAGTGGGCGCAAAAATGGGGTGGAATGAACACACAGGGTGGAATGAATACACAGGGTGGAGTCTGCCTGCATGCACCTACGTGTGTATCCACCCGTTCGATCATTTGACACACATAATATATGAGCGCCGTTTCTCCCTTTTTTTTTTCCATTACGCCATTGCAGATCGGCTCGGAGAGGTACAGGGCCCCCGAGGTTCTCTTCAACCCCTCTATCCTTGGGCTGGAATATTTGGGTAAGTGAATCTTGGGTGGGAATTATCCAAGTTATTCTTTTCTCAGGTCACAGAATGTCTAAGGGCACACATCCCCTCACGCGCGCACTTTCCCCTGCAGGACTGTCCGAACTTATCGTCACGTCCATAACACGAGCGGACATGGACCTACGACGGACATTATACTCCCACATTGTGTTGTCTGGCGGCACGACCATGTTTCACGGTGAGGCACACTTATCCCCTTCGCGTTTGCGCGTTTTCACGTTTTCACATTTTCATCATTGTTCGTCTCCTCAGTGTGCACCTCAACCCTATTGGGTGAGACACCGGTAGCGTCGGGGGTCTCCCGCACTCTTTAAATGTTCCTTCCCGCCTCGACTCATCTTGTAAATATGAACGCGGGTGTGTTTCTTCGTACAGGGTTTGGCGATCGGTTACTGAACGAAATAAGGAAATTCGCCCCAAAGGACATTACGGTAATTTCACGAGAGAGAAAAAAATGTGATAACACCAATTTCGTCCCCATTCCTCGTTTGGTCTAATGCGTGTGTTCGTATGAAGTTCGCATGTACATGTGTGCAAATGGGAATTCCTTTTTTTTTTTTTTTTTTTTGCATCCTACGACATGTTCTCCTTTTTTTTCCTCGAACAGATTCGCATTAGCGCCCCGCCTGAGCGCAAGTTCAGCACATTCATCGGGGGATCCATTCTGGCCTCTTTGGCTACGTTTAAGAAGATATGGATTTCGAAGCAGGTGGGACAGCCGTGGAAGGGAAGCCCCCACGTGAACATGCACCTTGAAACGTGGAAAATACTTCCCCGTGGAGGGAAATACGCACACTTGCACATACCCACCGATGCGACTTTTTTCCCCCGCAGGAATTTGACGAATATGGATCTGTGATACTCCACAGGAAGACCTTTTGAGACGACGTAGTGGCGGCGTTGTAACAGAGACATGCAGTGATGTGTAGCTCTCTACATCCATCTTACAACGATCTGCAACGCTTTTTTCGCAAGGGAGAAATCCTAACTGGGCTAGTCTTTTTTTTTTTTTTTTTTTTTACAGTATGCACATGGCTAGCTGTGTTCATGCAAAAAAGCAATTCACTGAAAAAAAAAAAAAAGGCTCTTGTTTATGAATAAACGAAATGAAATTATTTCATTTCCGTTTTTATCTTCGCAATTCTTTTTTTCGTGATTTATTAGACTTAGTTCGTCCCTGTATGAAATGTTTTTTTTCGCTTCAAAGCGCTTGTGTGGGGGGGGAAATTCACTCGGAGGGGAATCAGCAGAATGACCACGTGATGATGCAAAGAAGCTCCATACTGTCTACTCCATGAGAAACATATCATCGAGGTCCTCCATGAAATAATCCTTACCATCTCTGCATTCTGCAAACAACGGGAAAACACAAAGGGGGGAAAAAAAAAAAAAAAACATTTTACATCACACGGATGATACGGTGAGAGGATAGTGTATCTGCGACTGATCATACCTCTTAAGAGCCTCAGTTTGATTATGCGGAATTTCTTGGCACATTCATTCTTCCGTTCTAAAAAAAAAAATGGAAGGAAATCAAATTGCTCTTCTCTACTACTACGTTGCTGGATGGCTTTTACAATTTTGAGCGCCAGTGGGTGGACCGACTTTTGCGTGTCATGTCTGTGTGTGACTTGACTGACTGCCAACTCTGTGATACCATTCGGGAGGGACTTCAACTTTTCGTGAATTATTTTGTTAATCGTGAGGTTTAACAGCTGAGTGGAGGGAAAAGGACAAATTGGGACATCTCCACTGCGATTCGCGTGGTGGAACTTTCAGCAGTTGGACATTGCCTGCCTGGCGATACGTTTTCCTCCCCCCCTGAGTGATTCTTCACCTGGGGAAGAAGTTTCTCAACATGTGAACGATGAACAAGGATGGATGGCCATATAGACATCCTTACATCCACACGGTTTGGGAGATTATCCCGCTTTATTTCCTGCATTTTGTCTATCTGGTTCCCTCCAGCTTCATTTCTGAATTCGTCCAAATGGCTATAGATGAGTCGCAGTACGTCTGTAAGCTGGTCGAGGGGGGTGGAAATGCACACATGTGTTTTCCACTGCGCGCAGGTGGGTGATGTGTGCGCAGTTGTGAAGTTTCTCTCCGCTCAGATGAGCAGAATTCTATGCGGCCAAACGAACACAATTCTATGCGGCCAGACGAACACAATTCTATCCGCTAACACGCGCATCCTCGAGGCAAACCTTTTCCGGAGCTGAGGAGTCCACCTGAATGGAGAAAACCCCCTTCTGCCACTTCCTCCCCCCACGTACGACAGTAACCCGGTTGGGTGATCTCGTTTGACCTGCTCCCCTAACCCGCACGGCATATTTCTGGTGATAAAAGTGGTTCCGCACAATCGTTTTGTCTGCTATGGGCTTGAATTTTTTTCTGCGTCGGTTTCGTTCTAAACACATGCTGAGGGGCGCGTTCAGGTAAATCTGTGCGTAGTTAAAGTGGTCTGCGAAGGGGGGGGGTAATTAGTATGGAGGTAACGTTTGGTGAGTAACTTGTTCATTAGTGTCGCTGCTAGCTTCGTCGTTCGGCGAACGTGTGAAGGGGGAGTGGGGGACAGGTGAGTTCTCCCCCTTCATAAGTTCACACATGCACATACACATAAATATATGTATATGCTCATATGTGCGTGTCCTTACACCTCCTGCACAAAAGGTAGTACTTCTTCCTCATTGAGGGCAGGTGGAATGTGTCGTTGAGGAGGATAAAGACATGCTCAGCCATCCCCCCGCGCGGGTTGTTACTACTCTGCTGATTTTGCGCCTCCATTAGGGAGGCGCAGTAGGCGTAGGCAATGCGCCTGGCCGTCCTCCAGTACTTAACTTGGTTAGCCCACGTAGGTTTTTTTGCTCTGCTTGTCCCGTTTGCGATGTTCGCTCCGTTTGTGATGTTCGCTCCGTTTGTGATGTTCGCTCCGTTTGCGATGTTCGCTCCGTTTGCTCTGCTTGTCCCTTCTGCTATGCTTCTCCCTTTTTCCTTTTTGCCGATGCCCCCCCTGATCAGCATAATGTGCCCCCCCTTGATTGTCGTCTTTTTTACGATAGGGTAGTAGACCCCCCCCCCGTGATGTTTCTCCCTGCCATAAACGGTGTACCTTCTGTTCAGCAAGAGATGAAATTGTTTTTGACCAACTTTCGCTAGACTTAAGGAGGTCACTCGAGGGGGGTGTCCACGATATAACTGCTTTTCTATATAATCTAGCGATATGTTAAAAGTTTTTATTTTATTTCTACGTAGGTAGGAACGATAATGACACATCCATTTATCCTTCTGACTGTACAGGTAGCAAATGAGGCGGGAGTTGCTTGACTGGTTGGGTAACTTAGTTCTTCTCCTGAGAGAGTTTCTATGGGGTACTTTGCGCACGTTTGAGACAAGTTGACGGGTGGTTCCTGTTGGAGGAGCTCCACATGGGAGTTGTTCCTTTTCCCTCCCATTTTTAGCCCTTTTTGTTCCCCTTTTAGAGCCCGCACCCGGGTCCCACCCATAGGTCCACCAAATGCGAAGAAGATGCCTCGTTAGTTGGTTCAAAAAGCGGAAGGACACTATCCGATCAGTCTCTCCCACATGATTCCAAGATATCGTAACCTTCCTCTTCCGGTTACCAATCCGATAATAATATTTAATCAGTTGGATAAAAAATATTTTCTCCCTTAAACGTATGTAGGACTCATTTTTTTGGACCAAATGTTGAAAAAGGTAAAGGAACAACTCCAGCTGCTTCCTCTTCCTTAAGAGTAGATTTATGAAGGTGTCCTTCCCGCTGCAGGGTTTACCATAAAACAGGAAGGCACAGTTCATCGGGGAAAATTACAGCGTGGTGGAAGGTGGGGGGGAGATGAAAAATGTGCATGAAATTGCCCAAACGGTGGTGTAGTATAATCCAGCTAGCCAAAAAAAAAAAAGTTACGCTCAAATGTATGCACTATGGGGAAGTGGATCATCGGAAAAAAAAAAAAAAATTTCACTTCGCTTGACGTGCAAAATAATAGCGTGGGGGAAACAAACTAGGGGAGTATCTACAAAGCACTCCTTTGTTGGCTACTCACTTGGTGGGGGGAGCAATTTGAATGAAAAAAAACGAAAAATACGAAAAATGCGACAAATGCGAAAATGCGAAAATGCGAAAATGCGAAAATGCGAAAATGCGAAAAATACGAAAAAAAGGAAAAAACGGCAAACTTGGCACAGGGGGTTATATGTTGCCTCTTTCTGCGGCTGGACGCTCTTGTTGGCACCCGTTCCGTTGTGCGCGGCGCCCCTCAGGGGTTGTGCTCGCTGCGGGGAGGCGGTTCCCCCGTGTGGGCGCTAGCATTGGGGAGAGCCGTGGAGTGCGCCACGGAGCCCACTTTGGAGTCAACATCGGCAACTTCGCCAATTCCGCCAATTTCGCCAATTTCGCCAATTCCGCCAATTTCGCTAATTCCTTTGCCGATTCCTTTGCAAACTTCCTTGCCGACGTCGCCCTGAACCTCCTGCCCCCCCAGCGTGAACAAATTGTTCATGTAGCAGTCGATGTCGTAGGGCTGGATGCCCAGCTTGGAAAAAATCCTCCGCCTGTATGTGCGCAGGAAGCTCTTTTCGAAAATGTTAATAATGATTCCCTTGTTGTTGATCCTGCCTATTCTTCCGCACCTGTGGACGTACTCGGTGGGGCCTGCGCGAGGGGGAGAGTGGAGCATGGGGAGGGGAGAGCGTGGAGAGTGGAGCATGGGGAGAGTGGAGAACGTGGAGAGGGGAGCGCATGGGGAGAGTGGAGAACGTGGAGAGTGGAGAACGTGGGTAGCGAGGAAATCGTGTGTAATGCTGCTCCTGTGGGTGCGCTGGTGCGGAGGCGTTTTCACAAATGCGCCCACGTGTAGATGCCCAGCTGGAATGTACGAGTGACGCCCCGCTTTTTAGAGAAGCTCACCTGAAGGCATGTCAAAGTTCACGATGGTGGTGAACCCCATGCAGTTGATCCCCCGGTAGAGCAAGTTGGTCGAGAGGAACAAAAAGTTGACATATTTCTTCAAAGTTTTGTAATTCACCAAGTCATTCTTAAAAAAGTTGGCGTAGTTAATATCTTTGAATATCTTTTTCCTTTTTTTGTTTTTCTCTGCGAAGATGGTCTGGATGTCTACGTCGAATCGGTTTCGGAAGAGACTCCACAGGTCCATGACGCGTTTCTGCGGTGGAGGAAGCGGTGAAGTGGTGAGGCGGTGAAGTCTCGAAGCGGTGTGGTGGGCCAATCGCCAGTTGTGCGCAGGCGTAACGCTATCTCGACACGGCGACACATCAACTGTGCAGTGCCTCCGCCGCAGTCGAACGGGGACCGCCCTCTGCACAGCGCACGCACACGCAGAAGCATACACGCGTAAACACACACACACACATACACACACACACATACACACACATACACACACATGCACACGCGCGCAACTTCTTCACCCGTACCTTCGTATTGCAAAACACAAGGACGTTTTTCCTCAGGGGGTTTGAAAAGAGCACATTTAAGAAATTCATCGTTGCGCTGTTGCTCCATTCTCTGTTCCTCCTATCGTAGGTGTAATTTAGGTGAATCAAATTGTTGGGTATTTTTCCGAACTCCTTCAGATTGAACAATTCGTTTAGCATACTTTGCTCCAGTTGGCGGTCGATGGGGGGGCGGTTCCCCGTTAGGAAGCCTTTTCCACTTAAATTCCCTCCTCCGGGGGTGTCCTCCACAGGTGCTTCCTTTTCCGCGGATTCCCCCTCCACCGATTCCTTTTCTACAGCTGCTTCCTTCCCCCCATGGAGGTGGCGCAAAAAGTTGGTCGTAATGATATGCCGTGTGAAGGTCAGGTACGAATACACCGCGGGAGTTGCGCTGCAGCAAATGACGTTGGTGAGGGAAGTCCACGAGGGGACAGAGTCCCTCCCCAACTGACCCTTCTTCGTAGTACTATATACGCTTCGTAATATTTTGGAAAAAAATTCATTTTCCACATGGGGTTTCTTCTCTGTCTTTGTCTCCTCACTACCCTTCTTCCCATAGGAATTAAAAAAAAAATCATACTCATCAAGTACCATGGTTGAGATATGATCAAGGTTAATTATTTTCCTTTCGTTGATTAGCCTTTCTAGCCTGCCAGGTGTGCCTACGTAGATGTTGACGTTTTCGATGCGGTCTTCTTGCATTGCGGGAGGGGGTTCCCCCGATGGGTGTCCCTCCGCCATGTGCACCTTACGCCGCTTCAACCCCTTCAACTGATATTTGATGTTGTTCCCCCCGATTAGCAGATACACATTTAAATTTTTTTTTTTTTTTAAGTCCACATTTAAACGCTCCAGTAAGGTCTTCCTCTGTGGGTCTACGCTGGGCAAGTGGGACCACATGAGGGAGTCGTTAAGATCGAAGAACTTCGATTTGGAGGACTTGAAAAATGAATCGATTAAATCTTTACATAAGTGAAATATCTGCACGGCTAGCTCCTTGTTGTACGTAACAATTAGGACGTCATTTTTGGGGTGCTTATCTGAGAGGTTTTTTTTTTTTCTCACCATGTGGTTGTTACAGCTGGGTCGTTTCACCTCTCCGGGGGGGTTCATCCTCGTTAAGGCGTTTACCATTGCCGCTACGTTACGCCTGTTTTGGGTGACAAAATACTGATGCTCCTGTTTCACGTTGGAACAGAGGAAGGAAGTAACGTCCCCGTTTATTTCCTTCCTTACGTAAAAGGTTTTCCCGTCTTGGGGGGTGCTTCCACACGAGGTTGATTCCGTGCACGAACCTGACGTTCCATTCGAAGTCACTTCTGAATCCTCATCGATACCTACGAGTTCCCCCCCTTCAGCTCCCTCCCAACGAGGGGTCAGGCCAAAACACACATTCGTCATGTGCTGGAAGAGCGGAAGGACGTACATGAGCGTCTTTCCCGTCCCCGTGGGGCAGTGCAGGAAGAAGGTCCGAACGAGTTTGCCACTCCGCTCGTTGTACTTGTTCACGTAAATTATGCGTTCAACAGGGGGGTAGGCGCTTCTCGGGGGCTTTCCCCGAGGGACGAGAGAAGCGGTTGCCTTGGTTGCCTTGGTTGGCGTGGTTAGCGGCGTTGACTGGGTTGGAGGCGTTGACTGGGTTGGAGGCGTTGACTGGGTTGACTGGTATGACTGGGATGACTGGGTTGGAGGCGTTGACTGGGTTGACTGGTATGACTGGGATGACTGGGTTGAGGGGGTTCCCTGCGGAGAGGCCCCTCCCAAGCGGGCTGCTCCTCCAAATGGGGCTGCTCCTGCCATCTTTCCGTTCCCCCCCGAGCAATCCCTCCAGTCGCTATAGCCATTATTCAAGAAAAAAATAAGCAGCGGGATGAACTTGGCCTGGTACTCCGTCGGTTTTTCAATGCCGTTGTATTTTAAGTAGACGTTGAGGAAGTGGTCACAGATGCCTAGGTCTGCAAAGGTGTGGTACTCCTCCGTCGTGGCGTTCGTGGCCTTCGTCTCCTCCCTCGCGTCCTTCGTCTCCTCCCTCGCGTCCTTCGTCTCCTCCTTCGCGTCCTTCGTTGCGCCCCCATTTGTGTCGCGCTTCTTCCCCCCTGCGTTTGCATTCAAATCGATGATGCTGCTAAACTTAGCCAATCGCTTACGTGCCTCATCACTCAAAGCGCAACTGTCGTAATCGATGTGAATTTTTCTTCTAAAGGGGTCTATACTCTTCCCAATTTTAATAACAGCTTTTATTTGCTTTACGTTATTTCCTTCGACTTGATCGCTGTGGTTCCTCTCGTTTGTCTCCCCGTTCTTATCAGTGTCATCGTCCTGGTGATGCTTTCTTCCCTTCCTTTGGCTCAACTTCGTCATGTTGGTTTTCTCCAAAGTGGTCTTTTTTTCCTTTCTGTGTGTGTTCCCTTTTTGGGTTCTTCCTTCTCGATACGGTGATGAATACAGTTCCACCTTCTGTTCCGCGTTGCTCTCCTTTTCGGTCTGTTCATCCGAATTATTATTTTGCCCCCCACCTGCGTCATCGCTAATGTCGTCAACATATCTGCCCACGCGGCGGTTCACCTGAACGGCATCTGCCTTGGGAGGACTCCCTCTCGGTTCTGTCCGTTCGTTCCGCTCAGTGCTTCTGCCGCTGCCGCTGCCTCTGCCGCTGCCTCTGCCGCTACCTCTGCCGCTACCTCTGCCTGCCGCTAACACCTTGCGCAGTATTTCGTTGCTCTGCATTCCGCTCTTCAAGTTTTCATTTTGCCTGCACAGTTCATATTTTCTCGTTTTTTTATTTAGCCTTTCGATGGACTCGTTCAGGTCATTTTGGAACATGTCCAAGATTTTTTGCTCCTTGTGCGACGGGGTTCTCCCGCGGTTGGTTCCTCCACCGCGGTTGGTTCTTCCCCCGAGGTTGGTTCTTCCCCCGAGGTTGGTTCTTCCCCCGAGGTTGGTTCCTCCCCCGCCGTTGGTTCTCCTTCCACCGCGGCTTCGTTTCCTACTGAGGGACCCCTCGTTTGGCGAATCCCCCTTCGTGCCATTGGCCAGGTCTGTTCGCCTCTCCACCTCCTCATCACCATCCCCGTTGCTGCTCCTCCTCTCCCTCTTCTTCCCCTTTTTTAGAATTCCTTGTTCAAATTTTTTTCTCCTTAATTTACCTCTCAACTGTTTTTCCTTCTCTGCTTTGACTTCCTCCTTTGTATATTTTTTTTTTCTCCTCCTGTTTAAAATGCTGGGCACATTAGAGGTGTGTTTGTATTTGTCTCGTCTTGCCCCTTTTCGACTCTCCCCCTGGTGGTGCCCACCTCTTTCGCGGATTACATAAGTCCCCTTTTTTCTTCTGAACAGCTGAATTTGATTTTTTGCTATTTGAAAGGGGTGGGTTCTTATGAAGGAGGGGGCACATCTACCCCTGGCACGGGTTCCACCACGGGGGGTGGTTATCACAAAAGGGTTCAAAATGAAGGCAATTAGGAGAAGTTGAGAGATCATTTAACAGTTCAGACATTCCCCACAGGTGTGTAGAGAGAGAGGGTGCACACTTGGCGGGTACCTCGGTAGTTACTACTCTCTCCGTGTTCGCCTTCCTGTGCTTATCCGATCTGCGAGCATGCGAACATAGCGGTGTAGGAAGTGTGACACCTGATTGTTGCCTCTCCCCGTTTGCGGAGTAACCCTAGGAGGGGAAATGCACCTGCGTTGGTAGAACTCGTTGGTAGAACGCGTTGGAAGATCGGGTGAGCGAAGCAACGAAGCGGACGTACAAATCGGAAGGATAAGTTACAAAGAACGAAAAAAGAGGACTTCTATTTGGAGAGAAACAAAATAGAGTTCATTCGCACTGTAGGGAAGTATCATAACAAAAAAAAAAAAAAAATTCCTTGTAAAGCCATCTCACGTGTTATTTACTCAATGTGCAGGCGAAACGTCCTGAGCCTTGTTGCCAAGGTGAATGCGCAAAATGGAAAGTGAAGTACCTTCGGAGCACCAAAAAAAAAGCAACCGAGGGGAAGAAAAATATCGAAATGTAACTTTGTGCTGCCTTCACTGCATTGGCCTCATCCAGCTCATCAGAGCAGCTTACAGCGGGATGCACATAAGCTGCAGCGCGTGCCGGGAGTGTATCGATATGACTGAGTAGTCAACCTTGGGGGTTCCGTTCGCTTCACGTTCGCGTCATTTTTTAAAATCGTAGGAGAGTTGCTATGGTTGGGGGAAGGAAGAAAAATAAAACGACCATAACGATAGTGTTCCTAATGGTGACTGTGACAGAGATTGTTCCATCAGGGGGGATTGGTTACCCTGGGTACATCACGCCGACGATTCACCATGAAGATTCACCATGACGATTCACCATGACTCTTCACAAGGACGATTCACCATGACGATTCACCATGACGATTCACCATGACGATTCACCATGACGATTCACAACGACGCTTCACAACGACGCTTCACACCGACGCTTCACATGGACGATTCACCGTGACTCTTCACAAGGACATCCCACTCGTGCCCCCACCCCGAGCCGCCTTACACCCTGCGTGCTCCCCTCCGAAAAAGTGGCTGGACACGATGAGGCAGTGCTGGTGCAAGCGACATTTATATCTTAACTTCATTTGCAGAAATTCAAAATAAATTAACAAAAAATTAACCATACTGTGATCGATATGAAATGCTAAAGAAAGAACATCCCTCACATTTTGCACTTGAAAAAAACAAGAAAGGAATAGTAACGGCTGCTCTAAGGATACATCCTTAACCATACTACATAAAAAGGGGACACGTAACTTATCGTCATTAGTTCCACTGTTTCCATACGTTTGATTAATCCTCTCCTTAACGATATGCACGTTTTGTATTGCTCGGCTTATCTGTAAAAGTTGCATTCCCGGATGGTAAAAAAAAAAAAAAAAAAATGGAAATAAAAGCATTTCATGTGATGAGTAAGCCCAACATAAGGACTAAACGAACATATACGTCCATGTCGAAACGGAGAGTTTCCTTTTCGTTTCGAATTTTTTTAGACCTTTGGAATATCAGTAAGGAAGAAGTTGCAAATAATGCTTAGAGCTAGCCTCTTAATCTGTTCGTCCACTCCTTCGCGCAGACACTTTAGGCAAAAATGGGTGACAAAGGGGTGAATGTGTTCGAAGCAGCTTTCCTCCTTCGACACGTTCACGAGGAGTAGCATTGCGTTGAGGAGGAACCTGCGTAGGGGGGAGGGAAAGACAAAGTTTGTGCGTTGGGGGAGAGGGGAGACAAAGCTTGTACGTTGGGGGTGGTAGTCACACCAGCATGGTTAACCACACGTGTACATACACACACACACACGCTGCACACATGTAGGAACTGCCCCCCACCAGGAATGGTCTCACCTGTACTCGAAGCTCTGCTTGGGCATCTCCTTTCCCATTTCGAGCTTCTCCATTTTGCGGAAAAGCTCCGGTATGATGTCGCTGAGAATGCTAACGAAAAGGGAGAAAAAAAAAAAAATATATGGCATAAAATCGCCTGAACAGGTCAGGCAAAAAGGGGAAAAATTGGAGATATTCCCTCTTCTTCCCATGCGCGAATGAGGACATGTGTAGACGCTGCCCCATCGGCGGGGGGGCAGACGGGACGTCCATCCAGGCAACCAAGATGTGTCCACCCACTTCAGGGGTGTGCAGGAGTTCGCCGAAGTTCGCAGAAGTGCGCAGGAGGACACTAACAAGCGAGTGCACCTCCTCCTCTTTTTTCTTTTTCCATTTACAGATTTGGGGAGAATTTATCATCGATGGTTGCCACGTAATTAATTATGTTCAAAAGGACTATGTCGTTCATGTACTCGTTTTTTCTGAAGTTGATTTTTACGTACCCCCACAGCTGGAAAGGGGGGGAAAGGGAGGTGAAAGGGAGGTGAAAGGGAAGCGAAAAGGAAGCGAAAAGGTGGTGAAAAGAAAGCGAAAGGGACATAATGAAACGGACAATGGTGTTGGTGGGGGTGTTCGCCATGCGATTTCTTCACCCCCCTTCTTGCAATGTGGTGCAAAACTGGACAGCTTTTTTTTTTTTTCTTTGGTGTATTACTTGGTATATCTTTGGGTACAGCTCATACAGTCGCGTTGAAAAAATGAAGAGGCATCGTAGAACGCAGAGGTGGGCACTGAATCGCACGTATACGCTGCAAATGGGTGTGTGTGGGAGAGAGACATAGATATGGAATGGGTGGGTGTACGACGTGACCAGGTGGAACCGCAACTGTGTAATAAACCCCCTTGTGGGATGCTCTCCGATCTCGTTTTCCTCAACTTACTCCTCATGACAGAGATACTTCTTCGCAAAGTGGAAAATATGATCTGCTGTGTGCCTGATGTCGGGGTAGTGAACCTCTTGGCGGTACTTCCTTCCACTGATGTAGCTGTTGTCTTTAAGGTCCTTTGTAGCGCCACCGCCAGGGTTCCTCCCTGCGCTGCTGTTCCTCCCTGCGCTGCTGTTCCTCCCTGCGCTGCTGTTCCTCCCCTCTTCTTCGTCATACAAGTCGCAGAAGTCATCGTCCACAAAAATATTGACAAGCCTCTCACACGGAATATTTTCCCTTGCCTTGTTCATAATATTTTTCATGTCTTCTTCCATCTTTTTAAAGCAGTCCGTCTTGGCTTCTTCACTTCTTATACTGTCTATGTGAACCACGTTGAACAGGTCTCCGTGAAATTTGAAGAATAGTGAGTTGCGTAAAAATAGCTTCTTTTTTTTTTTTTCTCAGCGTCTCTGTGGAGTATGCTGCGGGGGGTGCAAGGCGGTTCGCAAAGCGGTTCGTAAAGCGGTACGGTTAGGTGGCCATGTTGGTCACCACTTCGACCTCCCCTTTGGTCAACACTCTCTTCAACGCTGTCTTCACGGCTCTCTTCACCGCTGCCTTCACCGCCTCCGCCGCTGCTCCCAACTGCCCCCTTCAGGTGACCAAAATTCACGCGCGTGTCCCCGTGCAGGAGCCGACTCTTGACCTGCGCCACGTAGTTCCCCCGCACACACAGCTCCACTCGCTTCTGACTAATATGCTCATAAAACAAGTAAAGGACATAATTAAAAACAGTCAATATGAGCACCGCCATTTCCTCCTTCCTCTGTCGACCAAAATAAAGGAACTCCATCCTCCTTGCGTACTTTATTATGTGCATGCAAATATCTTTGAACAGATAAACATGGCAATAGTGGTGCGTCACGAGGAACTGCGTCAGAGTGGAAATTTTTCTGAAGCTGTGAACTGAATCCATGTTGATTATTTTTTTGTACACGTAGGCCGATATAGCTTCGCTGTTCTGGTTTAGGACGTCCTCCATGCGGTCCACCTGGGGGGGATCCCGATTGGCCATCTCGTCGGAGTTAGCGGAGACAGCGGTGACATGGGCGACATCGACATGGGTGACATCGACATCGGCCACATCGGCTGTGTCCTGGTGGATTGCTCCCCCCCTTGGAACCCCTCCCACCATGCTGCTGCCGTGGGGGGGGGCGCACAGAACGCCCCTCCTCCCTGTCTGTGCAGAGGTGCAGCTGTCACTGGGTGCCCCCACTTGGCTACGCACTCCCCCATGGCGACACAGGTGGATATTCTGTATTGTGTACTCAGCCAACTCTCTGACGTATGAACAGGGATTACTCACGTTTAACAAAAAAAACAAAATCTTTACATAAATATTTTTCCATCAAATCTTGATACCCACACAGGGATGACACGCAGAAGCATTTGTTCATGCATATTAGCAGAAGGGATAGGTAGTACTGCCGTAGGTCCACCTCATCCGCCCCTTTCTTATGACCTCCTTCACCCGCCACGTCCACATGGTGCGCCTTTTTCACCCTTTTGGACGTCAGGAATAAGAACACCTTTTCGATAGTCATCCTCAAGTTAGGTGTCCCCTGCGACCATTTTATTTGAAGAGCCAAATGAAAGTAGCTTTTATAAAGGCTCGCATATTCTTGCAGGACGTCTTTGACCAGGTCGTTCTGGAGGGCCTGTTCAGAAACGGGTTGTTTCTTCGTAGTGTTCATCCGTTGGATGTGAGTCATAACTGAGGTTGTCTCCGTTTTGTTTTCTCCTTCCAACTGAACTCTCGCATTTGTGCAGAGCATCACTATGAGAGCGTCCATATAAAAATTGATAAAATGAAGGCACTTGCATTTTCGCTTAAGGGTGTGTTCTTCCTCTCCTTTCCTGTGTGCATCCCCCGTGGGGGTCAAATCCTTTGTCGAGTCTGTTTGAGGTATGCTACATATTCCCTGCTCTTCTAATTTCCTTTGCTTCGCCCAATCGATCGAGTTGGTGAAGTGATGGATCTCCTTCCACCACTTTTTCGTTAAAACGAGCTCTTCATTTTTTATCCTCCTCCCAGTACCCTCTCTGCAGTTGTCCCACGTGCTGAACAAGACTTCGTTCAGGTGGTTCTCCAATTCGCTTTCGTTCGTGAGGAGGAAGAAAAGGATGCTAACGTCTCCGATGAGTCTGCGGTGGGGTGAAGCGGACAGGAAGGGGTGAAGCGGATAAGAAGGGGTGAAGCGGATAAGACGGCACGACCAAGTAAAGACGTGACTAGTTGGTGAATTCCACACGCCGGGAAGAACCCAATCGCGCGTGATCGCTCGCCCCAGGAGGACTCACCCCACGTCTTGCAACTTCAAACCATCCTTAATGTTACGAAAATGAGAAAATCTGGTTTGAGTCCAGCTTGACTTGTCACCTGAGCAATAGCTCCCCCGATCATCTACCTGTAGCTGTTCATACACGTTTAGCGAATATAACGAGTTGTCCTCACTGAGTATGGTGGAGGAATCACGCTGAGGGTGATAAGTCCCTCTATTCACACAAGCCACATTAGACGTCTCATAGAGAGAGAGAAAATAATTTACAGAAAGGTGTTCCCTAACAACTGGCACTTCATCTGTGTGGCTATTAAAAAAATGGAAGAATAGGTAACCCTTCAGAAACCGCAGAAGGTATACTTCGTCTTGCCTTCTTAACATAAAGACGTTGTAGAGGTGCCTAAAGTAGTAAGTACCAATATTTTTATTTAACCGTTCCAGAGTGCAATTTGCTTCTGGGTCGAGGTGGATAAGGGGGTGTTCATCTGTCTGCAGCGACTTGATGAGGTTTGTGAAGATAGCGTGGAGATCGTCCTGTAGGCTGGGTTGCTGGGGGGTACGGGGGTCACCGTGCTGGTTCACTCCTGGATCGTTACATGGAGAGTTAGCGGGGGCGCTAGCGGGAGCGTTGCCTGGAGCGTTACATGGAGCAATAGAGGGAGCGTTACATGGAGCACTACCTGGAGCGTTACCCGGATCGTTACGTGGAGCGTTACCCGGATCGTTACGTGGAGCGTCCAAAAGCTCGGCGAAGCGCCTACTGCCCAGGAGGAGCTCTAACCGAGCCGCAAAGGAATCGCCTCCCTCAGAAAAAAGTTCAGACAAAAGGACAAAGTAACCCATGAGAACCAAGTTCTTGTGAAGGAGGTACCAATACTTGATTATGATTCTGCACAGGTGGGAAATCTCTTCGACAATCTCGTCGCCATAGTTTGTGAGCATGTAGTAGCAGATGAAGTAGACGTTCGCGATGATCGTTTTTTCTTCGCTCGGTTGGTCTATGGGTGTGTTGTACGGTCTGGTGTGACCCGCTTCGTCTTCAGCTTCGTTTGCAGCTTCGTTTGCAGCTTCGTTTCCCGCTTCGTCTTCAGCTTCCTTTCCCGCTTTGTCCCCCGCTTCGTATCCCGCTTCGTCTCCCGCTTCGCCTACCAGTTCGCCCAATTGGGCCTTCCCCGGGGGGCCTGCTGCCCCGTGGGGGTGCCCCCCCTGCTTACTCAAGGCAAAGTAGCGCTGTCCAACAGACGCGGAGGAAGAACACGTTTTGGGTGAAGCTCCCAAACTTTGCAGAGAGGATAAACATTCCTCTTCACTTCCACAAGTGGATGAACTGCCCCATTTGGGGTCCCCTCCACGGTGATAAAATTTCTTGCCCATTTGATAGTCCCCTCCACGGTGATAAAATATCTCACCCATTTGACAGTCCCCTCCACGGTGATAAAATATCTCACCCATTTGACAGTCCCCTGCAGGGTGATAAAATTTCTTGCCCATTTGAGTGTCCCCTCCCAAGTTGGTTTCCCCCAATTTCACCTGACCGTTCAGGCAAAAAAGCAGCATTTTATCCACACACATGGCAAATATTTTTACAATCAACTTTTGAATATCCTTCACATGGCAAGTTCGATAAAGGAGGAACAAATTTAAGCTGATGGCTCCAAACCATTTTTTCAAAGTGTGGACATTCTTGTTAATCTTCTTCAGGATGATAAATAGCAACTTGAGATTTTTTAATTTAATTTTTTTTTTTTTAATTATATTTTGCAAAACAGTTTGGATGACCTTCGTGAGGCAGAAGAATGCGTCGAGGTCTTTTTTCTTTTCCTCCGATTTGTGTTTCCCATATGGATGGTGTGTAGAATTACCTACCGCCTGTTGCGCATTGGTTATGTCACTTTCGTCGAGGTATTTGAACATATCATGAGGGTAAACTCGCAGGAACAGATTCTTGGCGTACTTGAGCACAGCCACTTGGAAGGACTCGCTGCAGCTGTCAGCTTCTTTTAAATCGATTGTGAGCAACATGGAAAGGTTATTCAGGTTGGCGAAGAAGGTTTGTCTATCCCCTCTGTCCATTTTCGTGAAGCAAGCAGAGAGCGACTTTACATAGTACTCAATGGTTAAGCGGCACCTCTCACTGCTACACATGTCATAGCCTCTTATGTAGTCAATGAGGGGGCTCTTCCCACAGGTAGCCTCATTTAGAGGAAGCTGCTCAACAGATGAGCCATCTTTCTTGCTTCTTAAAAGGTAAATAGCTATCCTCACCTTGTTACATATGATGGAAGCTATGCTGGCGAATACATTTTCTGTCACATCGAAAAGGTTTAAGTTGGAATTTATTTTGTTTTTCCTGATTAGCTTGTGTATTTTTTTTACTATTTTGAGATCCATCTCTACACTTCGGCTCTTGGTGAGAGATATCAGGCAGTTCACTGCCTCGTAGTCGTGTCGCGACTCCATTGTGTGGGCGCGCCGGTGGGCGGCGTCTTCGGGGGTGGATCTACACATTGGGGTGCGCGGTGCAGATGCACACTTGCCACGGGGGGGGCAACAGTGACAGCGACAGTGACAGCGACAGTGACAGCGACAGTGACAGCGACAGTGACAGTGACAGCGATAGCGATAAGGGTGAAGTTGTACTAATTTGTTTTTTTTTTTTCCCTTTTCTTTTTCCTATCTCGCCATCATCCACGCGAGTGTCGTGCGGGTGTCACGTGGGGGCTACGCTTGTGCCGCGCGAGGCGTCCCTCATTTGCACAAAAGAGTACCCCCTTTGAGCGGCGCGTGGAGCTGTACCGCTTGGCGGTGCATAGAGTGCCCCCTGGCCCCGCGTTCTGCGTTTCCGGGAAGGAGAAAAAGTGGCGCAACGTAGAGAAAATGGCGTAGTAAACACCCCAATGATGCAGTTTCGCAAAAGGCGGGGTGCTATTTCTGAGAAGCGCTGTACACCTCCTGCGGCGACCTTCGCGCGGGATGGAAGCGGCTTAAACATGCGTGGGAGTTCGAAGAAGCGGAGAAATAACCTTTCTTTAGGGACGCGCCAGCGAAGCGGTGCGATACGGCTACTCAGCGGAGGTCAGCTTGGGGGAAGGAAGCACCACACCGTTGTGTGCACCGCTTTTGTGTGCACCGCTTTCGTGTATACCGCTTTTGTGTATACCGCTTCTGTGTGCACGTACCCCTGGAGGGAATAAAGGAGAAACTCCCCTCGCAAGCACCCCTTTAGTCCGTTTGGGGCCACCGATGAGCTCAGCCAATGAGGGAAAAGGTACGATATTTTGTAGTCGCAACTTTTCTGCAACCATAAGGATGATATGGAGTGAGCTGTTGTTTGCGGAACGGATGAGTCACTTTTTTTTTTTTTTTTTTTGCGAAGGGGGAATTATAGGCACGTGTTTGCCCTACTGTGCAGGTCAATATCGTGGGGACTACTTGATGAAAGATGCAACCATAGGGTAGGTAGACTACTCCCATGAAGGTAGGTAGCATTTTCATTTGCTGTCACGCTGGCAGGTGTACGTTTAAGGGGATGGAATTTCACCCGTTGGTAATTCTTTTCCGCCGGGGTATTCTTTCCTTTGCGGTTCGCACGTTCTGCGCGTACCCTTGGGGAACCACTTGGTGGATCACAAAAGGAAGGTGCCACTTTTCTGCACAGAAAATAAACAGACCCATGTCTAGGTGTGCATTCGTTCCAGTCCTGATTTTCCCCCGTCCGGTGAAATGAAAAAAAGAACGCAACACAGCATGTGTATATTTGTCCTGAATTTTTTTTTTTTTTTTTTTTTTTTTCCCCATTTTACCCCTTCCCTGTTCGGGGACTTTCAAATGGGTATCATCTTCCCCCCTTTTTATTTTTCACGTGGAGGAAAATAACCTCATTAAAATTTTTTTTTTTTTTAAGCAGGAATAGGACGAGAAGAAAGGTCCTTTGTTTTTCCTTCCTTTTTAAGAGTTACCTATTTCTACTTAATCACCTATCATGCGTGATCATTAACCTCTTTTTCGTGCGTAGTTTTTTTTTTTTTTTGCAAAGTGCTGCAGTGGGAGTATAACGAATTGGATGGTCCCCTCGGACGCATAAATGAGGGGCGTCGTATGACTTATAAACTAACATAGGCATAAGCGCAGCACTTTCTCGTTTAATTATTTTATTTTTTTTTTCTTTCCTTTTTGAGGATGGAGGAAAAAATTAACAATCCACATTTCGCTTTTGCAATGTTGCCATTTTTGCATTTTTTCGAAAGGTAAAAAAAAAAGTGCTAGGAGGGCCTGAAAAATGTCCAAGAAATTTTTGCTTCCCCCGCACTTTGCCATTTTGCCGCTCTCTATCTTCTTTTTATCAATTTACCCTTTTTTCTGCAATTTTTTTTTTTTGTCCCCGCAGGGCTTAGCTAAATGTCATGTACATATATGCAGCATATGCGTGTTGGGCACCTCTCCGAGTAGCGGTGATGCGGTTTTTTTCTTCGTTGGTTTTTGCTTGCCCCACCGTAATTTTATTTGCGAGGTTAGCAGAGAAAACTCCGCGGGGCAGAAGAGAGAGAAGAAACTTCGTCGCGCAGTAGATTGTCACCTGGACGAACCGTTCGGCTTCACCGTTTGACCATTCGACGAATTGACAGTTTGCCCATTTTACCATTTTTACATATCGACTGTTTTTTTATAGCATTTTATTTTATTTTATTTTATTTTTTTCCATATATACCAAGGCGGGACAAGATATAACTCCTTCGACTGCTTGGGTGGACTGTACCCCTTTTTTTTTTGGGCGGTCCATTTTGATAACTGTGTTCTCTGCGGGGTTATTACAATTAACCAATGTGACGCACTTAAACGTGAAAAAATTCATGTTTGCGTTTTTATAATCGTATGTGCGAGCTGCTCGGGTACAGCGTCCGTGTAGTGGCAATCGTCGCGCAGGAGTAGTGTACATTGTGCATTATATGTTGAATGTATAACTCCATTTGCGCTTTTGCATGTCCGTGTTGAGGAAGAAACGCTTCCCTTCTTTCTTCCCTTCTTTCGTCCCTTCTTTCTTTCGCTCTTTTTTTTTTTTTTTTTTCATTCCCATTTTCTTCTGACCCGTTTTCATACAAAAGAGGAGAGTTTTTAACAAGCTTTATCGTGCTGGACTGCTCCTTTTTTTTTTTTCCCCCCCCCCCTTCTAATCATATAATGCTTATCGAAGATGAAGACAATAGTAATCGTCTTCACCATTTTGATTATCATAGCCCTGGCTCTGTTTATTTACTTCGTTATTTAGGGGTCGGTGGGGAGAGAAAGGGAGTATGTGCTGAGGGGTGCGTTGAAAAGGTGGACAAAGGGAAGAGAATCGAGGGGGAACTCCCAATTTGGAACAATGGCAACGAGGTGGTAAAGGATGTGCCGGAAGGGAATGAGGCAAAGTTGAAGTCGAGACTTCCTCAAGGGGAGGGGAGGAACCATATGGATGTAAGAGGCAGCAGCGGCGGGAGTGGTATCGGAAGTGGCAGCCGAAGTGGTGGCCGAAGTGGTGGTCGAAGTGGGAGAGGAAGGGGCAACACCCTGGAGGCGAACCAGCTGGAGCTGATATTTCACGAATCGGTGAAGGCCATTTATGAAGGCACCAATGCGCACGTGGAAATTCCTACAATAAAGCGCGATGGAAGGAAGGGAGGCCTGTCGTGCCACCTGGGAGAGATGAAACAAACGAGGGAAACGCACTCTGATGATGTCGACTCGGACAAGGTTCATATCAAGGAGATGACGAACCAGGTGAATTTCCCACACAAAATTGAGAAGCTGAAAAACTTTTGGATGGAGCGCCTCGAAAATGCGAAGCAAAGGAATAGGCAGCTCTTTGTGCAGAGTATGAGCAGCATCGGTGAGACTCTGAATTATAATTTTTTGCGCATATGTCGGAATGGGCGTGAGTTCGACCCTGCTTCGTTCGCCTGGCATGACTCGTTTGTGGGGCATGCGGTGGGGAGGGCGTGGAAGGGGGGAGAGACCTGCTTAGAGGGAAAGACCTGTTTGGAGGGAAAGACCCCTTTGGAGGGAGAGACCCGTTTGGAGGGAGAGACCTCTTTTGAGGGAGAGAAGGCAGAGAAGGGAGAGAAAGCCCAAAGGGAGGAACGCCCATCGCCCCCACCCGCATGTCCCCCCCATATTTATGAGAAGCTGAAAAATATCAGATGTGTAGAGGAACCAGGACATACATACAAGTGTGTGTACCCACCAAACTACAAGCAAGACCTCACAAGGGAAGTAAAAGTACCCAAGGGAAGCATCCTGTTCAACTCAAAATTTGAAAGCGGAAATTTACAGTACGTGTTGAAGGAAAAGAAAAAAGAGGTCTATTGTATATTTTTAAACCAAGACGTTAGATCGAACGAGAAGAAAAATCAGTGGTTCTACTTCAGCGCAAGTTATGTCCCAGAAATGTATTACGAGAGTAACTACTTCGAGGAAAAAAAAAAAAAGAACAGAGATGTATTCATAAAATTATTAATGAAATTAACAGAGATGTCCACCCTGACAACAACGAAGGTCCCAAAGTTTCTTTGGATTCTTCCGATTTTTTTCTCGTCAGTAATGTAAAGAAATTGGAGAAGCCCTTTTCTGTTCATTTTAAAATCGAAAATATGTCAAGACCTCATTTTTTGTACAAAGAAGGACACTCTCCTTTGGTATTCTCCGAGTGTAGAAGTATGAAGGAAAATGTGCAGTGGGAGAGATCAGCTTACAATGTTACCTATACGAGAAATGACAGCTCTAGGTATTTTAATTTAAAGACCAATAGTTTTGAAAAGCTATCCTATTGTACATATACTCTCGAATTCTCGTACGATTTTCTGTACACTTACGACACAGTTTATTTCGCTAGCTCCCTTCCATACTCCTACTCCTACCTCTTGCAATACCTGGGGTTACTAAAGAGTTATGTGCACAGTGGGCAGGAGAGGGAGAAAAGAATTAACTACGTGCAGGGCACCTTGTGCACGACGGCTTGTGGCTTCGCCTGCCCCGTTCTAGCCATAACGAATTATGACAAGGGGGAGGAAGCGAAAGCGGAAGCGAACACGGCAGCTAAAAAGACAGCTAAAACGGATTCGAACACGGAAGCGAAAGAGGCAGCTAAAACGGATGCGAACACGGCAGCGAACACAGAAGCGCCTCCCAACGGGGACAGTCACGACGGAGGTGCAGTGAACACTGGGCAGAACTACGTAGGGTCAACTAACATTGAAGGGTCGCATCGGAACATAGCCCCCGGGGAAGCAGACCAAGCGAAGCAGCTGCATCCTGTTGGGAGCATCAGTGTGCCCGCTGAGAGCAATCCCAAGCCGGTAGATGCCGCGAGTGAAACCCCGTGCCAGTGCTGCGAAGGACACACATATATTGACGACGCGAGGTGCATGTATAATTTGTGCCATCCCAGGCGAACGGATGATCGAAAAGAAGGGGAAGACAACCCCAGCCAAAGGAGCCCCCCCCAATATTCTAACGCGTTCATGAGCCAGTTTGAGCTCCTTCTGGAGAGGCATTATTCCATGCATCCGTTAAATCACGATGGGGAGAAGCGCCCGCGCGGGTCAGCGCCGTCTCCTTGTTTAAGTAGGTCTACCCATGTGGTGGCTTCCCCCCCAGGGGGTGCCCCTGCCCAGGTGGGGACTTCCTCCAAAGTGGTGACTTCCTCCCCAGTGAGTGCTTCCTCCAAAGTGGTGACTCCCTCCCCAGCCGGGGAAGCACCCAGCCAGCCACGACGCGAAGAGAAGAAAATAATTTTTCTAACAGCGCGAGTGCACCCTGGAGAAACGAACGCTAGCTACGTCATGCATGGTTTCCTTGCGTTTATCACATCGGATAATGCATACGCAGATGCACTTCGAGATAATTTTATTTTCATTATCATACCGATGCTAAATATTGATGGAGTAATTCTTGGACACAACAGACTCTGTTCGAATGGGTTCGACCTAAACAGGCAATGGAATAGACCAATCTATTATCTACACCAGACGATACACACAGCTAAGTCTCTAATAAAAAAAATCCACAAAAATGGAAGAATCGCTTTCTTTTGTGATTTCCATGGCCACTCAAGAAAATATAATTGCTTTTTATTTGGTAACTCAGATAGTCGGGGTCATCTAAGGGGTAGGAAGTTGGCTGAAATTTTTTGTGACGTTCTGGGATCATCGCTTCCGTGGTTCTCCCTAGACGATACACAATTTAAGAGTGAAAATTTAAACAGGGGAGTGGCAAGGTATGTATGTGGAAATGAGTTCTCTATCGACTGCAGCTACACGTTTGAGGTGTCCCTCATAGGGGTCAAAATGAAGGGCAACTCCATTGGGGTGCTTCCCCACTGGGGGAGCACCAACGAGGCAGGGGATCAGCCACATCCGGGAGGCGGAGCGGTTGGAGCGGATGAAGCGGTTGGAGCGGATGAAGCCACCCAAATGAGTGAAGCTCGAGAAGGAGAAGAAGAACGTCCCACCGGTGACAATAAACAAAAATACGACTTTTTTTTTTATGACGAGAATTTCTTGATGCTAACAGGAATCAGTTTTGGAATAAGTCTCTTCAAATTTTTTAATTTTGTGTCCCACCATAGGGAATCCATATCACATGGGGGAGAAGTCTTCCAGGGGGAGGAGGAGAAGAAGAATGAGAAGCAGAACCAGAAGCAGAACCCGAACCAGAAGAAGCAGAAGAAGCAGAAGAAGGTGGCGAACGAAAATGGAAGCTCAGATGTGATGTCCCCTTCACGTTTTAAAGCAAACGGTAGGGTGCAGCTCGGTGGCCAGGCAGCATATCATAGGGATAATCTAAAAGTGTTAGAAAGGAAGAAGAAAGGCGAAGTTGTAAAGGAGGCAAGTTCGAAGGAGGCAAGTCCGAAGGAGGTCGTACCAGTGGGGAGTGTCTCAGTGGAGCCTACTTCCGAAGTGAACAGCGACACGATGCAACCCACTGCTTACGTGAACAGCGACCCGGTGCAACCCACTGCTTACGTGAACAGCGACCCGGTGCAACCCACTGCTTACGTGAACAGCGACCCGGTGCAACCCACTGCTTACGTGAACAGCGACCCGGTGCAACCCGCTGCTTACTTGAAGAGCCACCCTGATGGGGGAGGAGACCCTGGGGAAGGTGGGAGTCGGAGTTGTAAGACTTACGAAGTGAAGGGGGACGGAGAGACTTTATCCCCCCCAGGTAAGTCTACTTCACGTTATGCAGTCAGTTGTGGTAGCGGGAGCGGAAAGTGTAACAAACGTGGTGTAAAGGGGGAGAGGCAGCTCCGAAAGGACGTCACCAAAAGTGATGCGAGCGCGAGGAAGGACCAACGAGCAGTCAAAGAGAAGGGTCTATCCAACCGGAGGAAAGAAGGAAAGGCGCAAACAAGAAATGACGTAAAGGAAAGTCACATGCAGGAGGGACCCAAGGGAAAGTCTCACAACAGAAGAACACCTGTTAGGAAGGTACCAGCGTGCTCGATGAAGAAAAAGCATCGAGTAAAACTGCTCCCAAGGAGGAATCCTTTTTTTTGTTCTCTAAATGGGAAAATATCGGCTGCTTCAAATGGTAGAAGAAGATTACGTGTAAAGGTGTGCCACCCCGGGAATGGCGACAGTGCAGCGAAGCAGGAACGCCGTGGCAATTTAGCCAGTGGAACGAATTACAGAAGTAGGCGTAGAATAACACACCCCTGTTTAGAGGAGGACGTGGGAGTGGATGCGGGAGTGGACGTGGGATTGCACATGGGAGTTCACGTGGACGTATGTGAAGAATTACAACCCTGTGGGGAGAAGCCCCACGGTTACGACCACCAACTTGGAGGAAAAAAAAAACGATCTATAGGAGGACACCCCAATGGGAATTTTTCCGGTCAGAGGAAGAAGAGGCCACTTCGGATTACTAGGAGAAAGCTGGTGGTGATTAAAAAGGTGAACTCTGTGAAGGGGAGAAAAGGAAATGGTCCGCAAGTGATGCAAACAAAAAAGGAGGAAAAAAACGTTGGTTTGTGTTTAAACCATGGAGGACTAAAACGGGAGTATTTGATTTGCTTAAAAAGGAAAAAATTGAAAGGGGGGTTGGGACTAATGAAGTTGCTTAGACGGAAGGTGAGGCCATCGCGGGTGGCGCGCGCGTCAGACGGCGTCGTGGGAGAAGCGGCACCGTTTCGTGGAGGAGGCCCCACCAAAGGAGAAACGAAGAGAAAAAGAAAAAAAAAAAAAGTGATCCAGGAAAAGGCGTCATATCCATGAGCACCGTTGCGAATGAGAAGAGAGAGGGATAAAAAAAAAAAACTTACCCATGCGTATTACCACGCGTATTACCACGCGTATTGCCATGCGTATTACCATGCGTATTAGTTTGTATGTCCAATGGGGGAATAACGCCAGTATGCATCACTCCAGCATTTGAACGCATTTTTTAATTTCCTCCTTTTTTTTTTTTTTTCACCCTGATTTATTTGTTTCGTTTTATGTACCCACCTACATACGTTTATTTTTTGCCCAACGCAATGTTGCCCCTTTTTTTTTTTTTTGTGGCAAGAACTTTTTTTGAGTCCGTTGCTTGACTTTACCAATAACGTGTGCGTGTTATGTGTGCACATTTTTTGTTCGTTTTTTTTTTTTTTGTGCGCATTTTTTACGCACTTTGTGAGGACTGGCGTGGGAGGCGCACAAAGATGCTTTTCACGTTCACCTAGTTGAAGCTTAAGCAACACTGAGTTATGCTCCATTATGCGTTACTAGGGCTAAGCACCCCGTGTAACTCCCTTTATACGCCTTTTTAATTTTTTTTTTTTTTTTCCTCGCCATGCGTACAACTTTTTTTACAGCCATTTGTATAGAAAAAATCAAAACGACAATTTTGGAACTCTTGTAAAATTGCTTATTTCGAAAAGGGGGTGTGGGTTATTCCTCCATCCCCGTGATGGTGGGAGTGGCAGGGGGAGTGGCTATGGCTGTGGCTGTGGCAGCGGCTATGCGTAGGACGGGATAGACTCTCTGGGTTTTCCATTTAATATGAGCGTTAGCAGCCTTGTGTAGATGCTCAGTAGCTGTCCGAGTGGTGCAGTAGTTGCCCACGTGGCGCAGTGGAGGCTCCCAAAGCATAACACTGCACACGACTAGGCTGAACGTGGTCACGAGCAGCTGGGGAACACCGCACCGAGAGGGAGCAGCTTTAACTATGTTGACCCCCTTGCTCATGTGCGGAGAGGCTGGCCATTTTTTGCGCTCAATTGGAGAAGGTTACATCCACCCTACAGCGAGTCCCGCAATAGGTATAAAATTGTACGTGAAAATATTCTTTCGGATTTTTTTTTTTTTTTTTTTTTTTTTGACCATCTGATGGGGGAGAAGTAGCTCTTGCGACTCGCATACACTTATCATAGTTTGCCAGCTCGTTGAGATTGCTCTGCTCTTTTTGGAGCTGCTTTGTGATTTTTTTTTTTTTGACATACAAGTATTTTTTTTCGAGGAGCATGTGACAATTTGGCGGCGTGCAAGTAAGTTCCCAGGGGAGAGAAAAAGGAAAAGTTTGCAAGAGATGTCCTTCGTTAGGCAGTGAATGGCCGAGAGGAACTTCAAAACGACGTGCATGAGGAGAAGTTGGACTAGCACTCCTCACGAGGACACATACTGGGGATGCAAGGAACGAGTTCGCTTGTATACCCTTTTGAGTGTCCCCCCCCTGTTCCCTACGGATGACCATTCCTAGCGCGGAAGCGGGTTGGAAGAGGGGGCACCTGTGCGGATGCTGACCTGGTGTGGATACTAACCTGGGGGACCCCTTAACGTGTACTTCCACCCCACGTGTTACTTCCCCCCCACGTGTACTTCCCCCCCACGTGTTACTTCCACCCCACGTGTTACTTCCCCCCCACGTGCACTTCCACCCCCCATGTACATCCAATACCGGCTATTCAGCGAGCACTCCCTGTGGAGACTGCTCGAAATAAACAAAAGCGAGAACTACATTTTGGCCAGCGAGCTGAAACACATCATCTGCAAGCAGAGCAACATCAACTATAATAATAAGATTGATATTTATTTTTCCGTGTACAAGGATGACGACGAGGAGAGTGCGGTGAGCGGGGTGAGCGGTGTAGGCGGAATCGGCGGCGGAGTTGGCGGAGTTGGCGGAATCGGCGGAGTCGGCGGCGCGGACCACGAGGTGGCCTTCTTGAATCCCGAGGACAAAGTATACAATGGGACGAAGATACTCATCCACAGACACATCAAAAAGAAATCAAGTTTGAGTGATATTACTCATGAAGCAAAAAAAGAAATAATTGTGGATGTTAGAGAAGAAGAAAAAATTAACGTCCCAAATGAGTTCCTTTGTATATTATGTAACTACATCCTAGTCGATTCGCATATCCTTGTGTGCAGTAACAACTGTGGTTACTCGGTGTGTAAGACGTGTGTGTTATTCTACATTCTGAACAAGCTTGTGGTACATGATGAGAAAAAAAACAGTGCTGTTATTGATCAGTCCAAACTGAAGGATAACTATGTACAGTGCCCCCTCTGCAACGGATACTTGAAGTACTGCATTTGGAATAAAAAGCTTGACCTAACTTTAAAAAAAATTATACACGAACGGAGTGATATCGACTCGTTTAAACTCAACGTTGAAGAAAGGAATGGTCGATTCCTACGCATCGTAGAAAAACTGAAGATCGAAAATTTCCCTCCCTCAGGAAGTAGCACCAAAGAAAATATATTCGAAAACGACGTGTTCAAAGCGATTGAAGCGAAATACATTATCTCCACTGCGAACAGAAAGACAGATGAACCCTCCAGACAGGAGGAACTAAAAATTGCTAACCATTTCCTCTATCTCATGACCAACAATAGACAAAACTGCACAAAGGAATTTAACATGATTTTCCTCGAGTTTGATAATCCTATTTTTGACACAGTGCAGAAGATGAGCGTTAGGGCTGCGTATGATCATCAGGTGGGGAGGAGCAGCGGAGGGGAAGTGGCATCATCGGGAAGTGGTGGTGCTGATGGGATCGATGGGGAAGGAAATGGAAGCTTCACGCAAGGGTGCGGGGATAACCAGTTACTTCGCACCGATGCTAACCAGATACTTCATGCCGATGGTAAACAGCTACTTCGTGCCGATGGTAAACAGCTACTTCGTGCCGATGGTAAACAGCTACTTCTCACCGATGCTAACTCGGGAAAGAAAGCAGTTGTGGAGAGCGCCGAGGATGACGTCGACGAAGAATTGTATGCCCAGAACAAAACCTACATCATGCCCATCTCATTTGTGGGGGGAGAAACATCCTACTCGTTAATCGGTGTCTTCTATGTGAAGGGTCTCTTCAAGCGGGTATCAACCTCAAGCACTGATGGAGACGAGGAGAAGCAGCAAGCCATTTTGAAAAGCTTTCTCCAAAAGTGGTTCTCCGATGAGGTGAAGGCTAATCAGAAGAACCCATCCGAAATGCAGAACCCCTTGGAATGGCTCAAGTCTGGAGATGTATACACCCTAGAGTGGATTCAAAAGTACGAAAAGACGTGCTTCTTCCCTGCGAGGAAACAACCAATATATAATATAATCAATAGTAGACGACAAAGAGGTAGGAAAAAAAATAACATCGAAATAGTCCTCGATTTGAGAAAATTTTTGGATGTCGTTTTGAGTGTAAATAATTACATAAAGTATGGGAGTCGGCCAAATAATTACGAGACGAAGAAGGGGGTAGGTCCTCAGGGTGTTGTTCTGTCCTCGAATGTAGAAGATGAAGAAGGGAAAAAGAAAATGGCTCCTACCAGGATAGATAATAACGTAGGAGATCCGACTTCGTGGCTACACGCCATTGGCACTGTAGATGTTAAGGGCGGCTATCAGAATGACATGGCGAAAGAAAGGTTGCCAATTTTTACCACTGAAGCAGGGGATGCATCATCTGCATCAGCTGGATTGACAAAACAGAGCGAGTTTCAGGAGATCTTCGAAATAATGTATGACACAAGAGTTTCTCCTGTGACAATTGCGGGTAGCAGTTTCAGTGTTAGTAATCCTTATTCTGACTATTGTGCCCTTTTACCTTTTTTGACGAAGGAGGATTTTTTCTTCCTGCGAAAGCTGCAGCGGATTTACAAGGAGAAGTACCTGCGGCAGTTGTACCGCCACGTGCGTAGAAACGACCTGAGCATGAACATATTTTTTAACGCCGTCAACTCGGTTTTTTTTTCGAGCCCCAGGTGGCAGCGGTAGTGGCGGTAGCGGCGGTAGCAGCAGCAGTAGGGGTAAGAAGTGGACGGAGCAGTAGGGGTAAGAAGTGGGCGGAGCAGTAGCGGTGGCGTCTTTACGATGACCGTGGGGGCGGAAGAACCCCGCAGCTGTATCCACTAGAGCAAGGTGATCATTACTGCAAATTCATATTCGTGTGCCTCATTCTGCAGTTTGTTTTTTTTGCCGACTTGCGCGTCTGTGCTCTGCATGTTTGTCGTGGCCGCGTCCCCTCTGCCGTAGTTGCACCAGCTAGGGTGTGCCTAGCTGGAGTTTTTTTTGTTCTTTTCACGGATGTAAGAATGGTACACCAATTGGATTAATGCCTTAATGGAACCATCTTTTTTTTTTTTTAATTTTATTTTTCCCCCCCCTTTTCACGATAACACAAATGGCACGAATGACAGTGCGTGCCCCCTTGCCCTTGGCTTGGTCACTCCCCTAGTTGCCTGTCCTTCCAATAGTGAACGTGACCTACGCGGGAAGGTTACTCTCCACGTAGCACCATGAGATTACACCTAAGTGACACATGTACGGAGGAAATGCTCAAAAGAAAATAACCTATCTTCACCCATTTGAAGAAGCCCCTTTTTTTTTTGGTGTCGTAAAAGGTGCAGCTCTTAGTTTAGGGGGGTGGGGGGCATTCTATGGCCTGCCTGGAGGAGCAGCACAAGAAAAGTCGAGGCTGATCTGGCATCACTTTGGTATCACTTTGGTATCACTCTGGTATCACTCTGGCATCACTATGGTATCACTCTGGTATCACTCTGACATCACTCTGGCGTCGCTCTGACATCACTCTGGCATCGCTCGGGGAAATCTCTTCACCTGGATGCACAGAGCAGTTGGCGAATCATTACACGTAAATGTGCTTATGTGGAGAACACCTGTTTGGTACTACTTGTACGGCCTTATTTCTCCGCCCCAAAAAAACTGTGCACACGAAAGGGGGAATGAACATTTTCGAAACAAAGCAAATGTGCTTAAGGCATAAAAGGTATTTTTTTTTCTTGCATAATTAGGCTGCCTCTTCTGCCTTGCTTATTCTGATAACCGTGGCTCTCCCTCGCTCCCTTTTTTTTATGTGTATATTTTTTTTTTTCATTTAGTGGGGTATTTTTTTCCAATATAATGTATAAGCACCCTTGTATGTCATTCCGCTTTGTAGCATCTGCGTTGTGTTGAAACTGTTTCGCTTCCGCTTCTGCTTCTGCCTTTGCTTCTGTTTCTGTTCCCACTTCCGCCTCCACTTCCGCTTCCCCTTCCGCTTCTTTCTTTTTTTTTTTTTTTTTTCCGCTTCAAGTCCAGATGCAGTTGGTGACCACATCTGTGATTCAGTTTTGTACATTATTTTGCATTTGATTGCTTGCCGTGTGTTTTGCAAGATTGGCTGGTGAATCTGCACGCACTTGAATACATTTTTTTGTGCATTTTTATTTATGTACCCAAGGGAATTCGCGCTTTAATTCGTGGTATTTTTCTTTTCTCGTGAGATATTGAAACAACTTGTCGCATCGCTTGCGAGCTGCCTGTAGGGTGTTATGTACTGAGCGAACCTTTTTTTTTTTTTATAGAACTCCTTCAAGTACGCTGTTTCTTCGAAAGTATTTCCATGCACTGCGTTGTGTTTTTTTCTTCTCGCTTTAACTGAAGAGTTGCGCTTCTGGACCAAAGTTGGTATGCCTCGCGCGCTCGTTAGTGTGCAGCCCACTGGGGTCCTTTTGCAGTCCATTTGAAGGCCCATTTGAAAGCCCATTTGAAAGCCCATTTTCACCCCATTTTCACCCACTTTCACCCCACTTCACCCCATTTCACCCCATTTCACCCCACTTCACTGCCTTTCTTGAAGCCCAATAGGAGGAACCCCTCTTACCGCCTCTTTCGCAGCACCTGCCGGGCAAGACCCTCAAAAAGTGTTGCAGCGCGGATTGCGTAGTGGATCAAGACGGAGGACCCCGCCGAAAATAAAGTCAACGCAGTGCGAATTACGTAGCAAGGAGTCCAGATGGAGAAGCACAAGCTGCAGCCAGGGGAGGAGGCCAAAATACGGGCCATCTTCTTCTTCATCGGGCTCCTGCTGAGTCTACCATCCCACGTCATAGTAAACGTATCCTTCCTCATAAATCGTATCTACAAGGAGGAAATTTTTGTTATCGTAATGGGAATCGTATCTGGATGCATGATCATTTCTTCAGTTTTTCAATTGACCTTCGAAAGGACATCCTTCAAGTCCATCATGTTGTTTAATTCGTTAAACACAGCCAATATGTTGGTCCTCCTAGTAGGTATCTGTTTCTTCAAATGCTCCAAATATTATGTGTACGTGATCTGTGGCACCATTGGCTTGTTTATTGGTTACCTTTATTCAGCTTGTACAAAATACTCTCTCCTCATGGCGATTAAAGTAAATGGGTATATGATTACAGGCATCAGTTTCAGTTCTCTCTTTTTTTTTGCAATAAATCTGTTAATGTCTTATTTTACAATTGAAGATGGGAATATCGACTCGTATTACAATGCCATATCTTTATCCATTGGTACTATAGTGTTAATTGAATTTTTTATCATCCTGTTTATTATGTATGTACAAGTTAGTTCACCTTTCTTTGCTGAACAGCGTCAGAAAATTGAGCTTGAAATTTGTAAAAATGTGAATGTGGATAAAAATTTGAGTTCTATTGAAAAGGGGAAGATAAAGAAACAGAAGACTGGTTTGTCTACATCTGATTCGAAGTCCAAGGACGGAGGTGTGAGTTTTCCTATCCTTACCTCTTGTAGAGAAAAAATTACCAACTTTAAGAGTATGTTTAACTGCACCAACATCACCAACGGAGCTCGTCTCATTAAGTACTACTACGTCTGCCTCATCCCAATATCCTTTTCGATTTTTGTCTCTTCCATTGTGTACCCCCACATGAGTAAGCGTCCCTGCGCAGAGTTGGCGGCAGTTCCGCTGCGGTTTTGCCCCTTCCTTTGTGTCTGTGTTTGTGTCTGCGTTTGTGGAGGTCGCTCAGCACCCCGCATAATATACCCACTACTGCACCATGGCCGCCACACGCGCCGCCTAACACACCGCCTCACACCGCCACCCCCCCCCGCGCAGTCCCCAACAAGCTCGAAAAAGGCGTCTACGTGAACTACCTGTTCATGTTCTTGTACCAACTGAGCGACATGCTCTTCAGCCTCCTCGTGACGGTCTACCTAACGGCCTTTAATTTCCTGAAGCAAAAGTACATTGTGATTCTATGCCTAAGTAGACTTATCCTCCTCGGAATCGCATTCAAAATAAAGAATCTAGAAGATGGAGATTTTATGCGCTCAAACGGGTTCGTCTCCATGATCATATTTCTGTTGGGTGCTACCAACGGCTCCTTAATAAATATTAGCTACGCCAGAATAGGTGAGTGCTTTGAAGAGTCCAGCACGAAGGAAAAAAAAATCGCCGTGTCTTCATCCTTTTGCGCTCTCTCTCTCTTAATGAGTTTTGCTCTAGCGCCTTGGTTCTGCAAGGCAATCATTGATTTGTGAGGCGTTTTTTTTCTCTCCATTTTGGACGCGCGTCCCCCTGCGGGGGCAGTGCATGCTGCTGTTCTTTTTTATCTCGTCAAGTTTATCGCGTTTATCGGGTCTATCTCATTTATCGCGCTTAACTCATTTATCGCGTTTATCTCGTTTATCTCTTTTATCGCTTTTAATTGCCATGTGCGTCCCTTTTTTGCGTCCTTTCTTTCGCTGCCCCCTTTTCCCCATGCGGAGACCGCACGGGCCAGGACGCGAACTTCTGCACATGAAGAAGGCCCCCACACCTTCTCGTGGTTCTTCCTCTGAATAACACGAGTTGCAGTTTATAACCAAACGGGGAGAACCCTCCCACAACAGTACGACCAAATGGGTTTTGATTTGGGGTGGGTGACTCAGTTGACGGAAGGAGATAAAATAAAAAAAAAAAAATAACGCAACGGGAAAGCTTAGGTGGGAAGAATCAAATTTGACTTCATCGCCCTTTGGGGAGTCCACAAGTATATGGGTGTTGTTGAGCAGTACGCGGGGAGAGGCGGGCCCACATGTGGACAAACACATATACAGGATTATGTATATGTATGTATATATGTATATATATGTATATATGTACATATGTATGCACACACGTGCGTTCCTTTCTCTTTCCATTTTTTCCATTCCCTGTGGACATGCCAAATGGGCGCGATACCTGCAGGGAAATATTTTCCGAAGTGGAATGGCCAACGTTGCATTTGCTAGGGGGGAGCTTTCAAAATGCACTTTTTTTTTTCCCTTCTTTTGACTGCGTTTTAGTCGCGACGGCGTTGCAATGCGGCCATTCCTGGGGAGATCATTCCTGGAGAGATCACTCCCGCGGAGATCACTCCCGCGGAGATCACTCCCTCAGAGATCACTCCCGCAGAGGAGATCATTCCGCGCGTGTCTCCCTCTTTTTCCGTACAGTCAAAGAGTCAAGCATAACAGACAGGTGAACTGATTGACGGGACTAAAAAATAAGCGTGGCATTCACAAAAGGGTTACCCTTTTGTCGCGTCTCACGGGGATATGTGTAACCCCCTTTTTGTCTACACCCCGAGGAGGGTAGGGGGGGAGGAATAAATTGCCCATCTGCTTATTTTTTGGATGACGCACCCATTTGCCAGCTGCACAGGTTAACCTTTTTTTCGCCTGACCGTTCAGGCAATTTGGAACATTCCTCACAAAGGGAAAAATTTATGCAAAAAAAAGAAAAAAAAAAAGGCAGACAAGTTGGCTTATAAAGAACAAAAATGGAATATCCTCATCGGATGGACGGATGAAGGAGGATGGCACTAAACCTAAGTAAAGGAGAAGCGTGTGCATATCTCCTTTTATTCCAATTCGACGGTGCAGTAATGGTTTGGAGTGAGAGGATGGGAGAAGGGAGGGGGGGGCAAAAGAAAGGCACTTAATGATACCTCTTAACTCCCCGTGCACACAAAGTGGTTCCTTTATTTTTACGCGTTGTGCTTTTTTTACCTGACCCCTTGTTCGGATGCTTTGAAATTTTCCATTTCAGTAGGTGGAATGCGATTTATGTTGCCTCAGGTGAGCTGCGTTTAGAAGCTCCGCGAAATGACGCCACTCGAGTGGTTACCTTGCCGAGCGCACGTTACCAAAATAGGGTTGGTCCCCCTCCTCACGCGGTTGCCCTTCGCTCGTATGATTATGCATGTGTAGAGAACTTTTGGCTCTTTTATTTTTTCACCTCTGCGCGATGCATTTGAATGGTCGCTCACTTTTCTTTTCCTTTTTTATTTTTTTTTCGGAGAATCTTCCTGAATAGCTGCTCAACCTCGCGAAGCGCAACATTGTCGTGGCCCAGCTGCGCATGGGTGATTGGCGAGTTAGCGGATTGGCAGAATAGCAGAATGACGGACTAGTTCTTGCTCCGTTTCCCCGCTTCTCCGCTCCTCCGCCTCTCCGCATTGAAGAGCGCAACTGCAACTGCAACTGTGCGAGGTGCTTTGGGCCACCCCCCTTCTGACGGAACGTTAACCTGCGGAGGGAGTTAATTCGTCCCCCCCCCGTAAAGAAAGGATTCCCTCGAAGTTACCCCCCTTAATTACACATTACAGGCACATAAGGGTGTACACCCTTTCCGTTTGAGTTCTCTTTTGGTAAGTTTTTTTTTTTTTTTTTTTTTTTTTTATTCCCGCCTTTTCTGCACCATTCGAGATAGGGAACGAAGCTAATAGCCGAGGGGTGGACGGTGACGAAGTTAATCCGTCGCTGCTTTGATTGGAGTTGCTTCGTCCAGTTTGTGCGCCGCCTGGTGTGCCTGGTCCAGTGTGTGCCCCGCCCAGTGTGCACGTATCATTCAGGAGTGAGACTTCAGACATAGGGGGGGAGGTCGCCCATCGATTCGGTTTCTTCCTGTAGCTGCCCCCCCCAAACAGAAACACGCAGACGCAGAAGCACAAGCAGACGCAGAAGCACACACCTCACCTTCTTGGGCACCACCTCAAAACTGTGAACATGAATAGGGAGAAGCCAAGCGAGGGGAGAAAGAACGTGGGGGCGATTCTGCACAGATACTATGGCCTAGATGGGGGGAGTGGAAATGGGGACCAGGAACAGGGAGTAAGTGTAGCGCTTAGAAGTAATGAGGCAAAGCTGAATGGTGCGAAGGAAGGAGAATCACACATGATGTGGAAGTACCCAAAGAAAAGTAATCAGATGTGCACAGAAGAACCCATAGATGTAAGCGATTCAGAAGAACTGAACCAGAAAAGCACCGATTTTAACGTAAGTGAGTACTTTAAAAAAATCCTACAAAAGGCAACACTAAAGGATTTGATACAAAAAGCAAAAAACATAGAAAAAGAAATTAAACAAAACGATAATTTTATGCAATCAGTAGTGTATGAAAATTACAATAAATTTATGAAAGCAGCAGATACGATTGTAGATTTGAAGAAAGATTTTGGAAATGTCAAGAATAAAATAGGAGACATAAATGAGCAGTTGAGTTGTATAGATAAGAATTCTCATTTGGTGAATAAAAAAATTGGGAAAAATTACAAAAAAATAAAAAATTTACTTCAAATTAAGGAGTTACTGAATGGGGTCCATACTATTATGAGTATCCCTAGGAGGATGTTTGATCTCATCATCTTAGGGGACTACACTCAGTCGTTACAGCTCTTTATGGAGGCTGTTCCTTTTTTCACGATAATAGAGGCATGCGCATATTTCGGGACTTATATTTAGACAGCGAAAATATGGCCAGCATCGCTTGTTACTACTATGAGGAGCAACTCCGCAGGGGTATCACTTCCAACCTAAGTGAGCACACCCAGCATGGGGACCAGCCCACCCACCTAGATAGGAACTCCGCGGAAGATTTTTTTAATCACCTCTGTGAGAATGTCATCTCAAACGAACAAATCACTTCATCTCTATATCTTATTTTGGCATATGGTAAGGACAAAAAGGAGGTGAGAAACGTGTTTTTATGGAATAGATTTGCAGCGATGAAGTACCTACTGGGTGAAATTTCCAATTGGGGGAGTTACATCCGAGAGGGGACGATCAAGGGTGAGGAGGGTCATGGAGAGGGTCATGGAGAGGATGAAGGAAAGGATGATGGACAGGATGATGGAAAGGATGATGCAGAGGTTGATGGAGAGGTTCATGGTCTGTCCGCTTGGACGCCTAACCAATCTGCGAAGGAGAAGGAGCACGCACGCCACACCGGTGAGAGTGCTCCCCACGACGAAGGACATAACAGGGTGTTCAAAACGGTGTTAGAGTTGGCCTACACCAAATGGCTACATTTTTTCTTCAGCATGATACGAAGCTATGAGCAGCTATTTTTGCGCGACTTTTATTGTGCGTGTGACGAGACGGGAACACAGAGAAGCGGAAGAATGGAAGCTCTTGGCGGAATCCCCCGGTTGAGGGCCTTGATGAGGAAGCTGAGCGCTTCCACCGTTGACGCGAGGGGGAAAGCGGCGGGGGCTCTTCCCACCAGCCCGTCCTCCCGCGGAGGGGACGCAAGTCAAGCCAGTTACGACAACACAACAGTCAATGGTGGCAACGCACCAAAGAGAGGAAACCTCCCTCCGATAAACTGGCAGGAGGACCATTTGGAAGCCCTACTGAGCACGGATGATGACAGGGAGGTGGTCGAACTGCTGATGAGGATTTTCTTCAAACTTTTGCAGGACCTGACGGTCGACCTCATATACATGTTCAACCCCCCGGTGAAACTGGTCGCGCGGTGCGTGGGGGTGCTGCAGGAGGGGGTGCGTGAAGCGGAGAGGAGCGCGGAGAGGAGCGCGCATAACCGATCCGTGAACCGTGGTAATACCCACCTTAGTTCCTCTCACCTTGGCGGCACTAACATTAATAACAGGGGAAGCGTCTCCCCCCTCATGGACGAGTTCCTCAAGAGAATCAACTCCGAACTGCTAAAGTTCCACGTGTACAGCTTGTGCCTCGAGAACGACCGCAGGCTCATGAGCTTCTTCTCCCTGTGTAAGGAGAAGGAAGCTAGTTACATTTTGGAAAACAAGCCTGAGCTCAGCCACCACATTCTGTTAAGCCTTTGTCTTGTCCTCATCGACTTGGAGGCCTTCTACAAAGAGATACCCCTATCGAGTACCGATTTTTATTTCAAAAATTTGATTAATTTTGTGATCATTTATTTTGTGTTCCTGGTGAAGTTTGTGGACTCTTTCATCAGGTACTTCGTGTGTGTCTGGGAGGGGCGCAGAAGCGACGGGGGAGAAGGTGCCACGTGTGAAGGTGCCACGGATGAGGGTGCCACGTGTGAAGGTGCCACGGATGAGGGTGCCACGTGTGAAGGTGCCACGTATGAAGGTACCACGCATGGTGACGCCCCCTATGAGGGAGACCCCCCCGTGGACAAGGAGCAAATATTCCAGTGCAGAAACATATACCCTCCACAGGCATATCACAACGACGTAGTGAACTCAGGTGAGGAAAAAAAAAAAAAAAAAATACTTGGAAATGCACAGCCAAGTGGATATACCAAAGTGTCACATTTGACGGTGGCGAATTTCAAAACGTCGTGATGGAGAGGAAAAAGTTGATGAAGATGGACTTGGACAGGTTTATAGAAAGCATAATAAAGAAGCACAAATTCGAGGCAGAGAAAAAAAGCGAAATAAATTTTCTCTTTACCTTAGTGGGAATTTTGGACAACATGAAAAAAGAAGGAGTGTCAAAAGTGTGCACTGTAATTGTGGATATGTATAAAGAAGCACATACGCTGGTGAATGAGCGGAAGAGGATTAGCCTTCGCTGCACTTTGGAGGATCTCCTATATAGAGACTCGTATCCTTTTTGCAAAGTGGAGGAAGGGGAGGAGGGACAGAAGGGGGGGGAAGATCCAGCTGATGCTCACTCCGATGAAGAAACACACTCGAAGGGGCTGCCATCCATCAGGCAGACGTATCTAAATCGAGCTGAAAGCGCCGCGTACTATACGTTCGAAGGGGAGGATGTGCTGGATCGGCACGATGGTCACGCCAAGGGGTTGGAACACTTGCCCACGCAGGAGGGTGCAGAAACCGATGAGGAAGGAAAGATCCACTCGGCATTCATTCTCCGGGAGGAGGAAAAACAAGACAAAATGAAGAGTCGTGACATTGGCTCGGGACACTCTGGTGAGCAGAACAATGCGCAGGATGGTGACCATCTTCTTCTTCTCAAAAGGAGCGCGAGCTTCATTACTAGCCAGGGGGATGAACCAGGTGAGGCTGGACACGCCACTATTTCGGCCCATAAAGGTGGAGAAATCGACCGGGGAAAGGCATCCATGTTAGTGACCCAACGAGGAGAAACCCCTAAAGGAGACACCCTCTCAGGGGAAAACCCCTCGGAAGGGACCAGATCGGACGAATTTCGCTCTGATGAAGATTATGAGGACAATCAGGATGATATGAACAAATACGCCGTCGGAATTTGCAACTTTGCAAAATTTAAATTCCTCGAAAAAAGAAACGAGTTAATGAATGCCTTCGTTTCGTACTACTTAAATAAAATGTCGAGAAGTGTAAAGGATTTCATCCAAAGGGAGAAATGGACAGAAGGGAAGAAGACCGAATTAGTGAGCAGAAATTTTATATACATCTTGAACAACATTATCGCGGTTTATTCCCACCTGGCATCCTTCATGGAGAGCAAGGCAAGTGGTGCCGCCTCTACTGGAGCTGGTTCTGCTTCTGGTCAGATGGATCATTTTAACGATGTGAAGGGTAAAATAGGGGAGTCGCTGGAGCGAGTGTGCAAGGAATACACAAAGGGGAGGAGAGGAAGGACATCTTCCGAGCTGCAAGCAGGTGGGGGCAGTCATGACGGAGGTGGAAGCTACCCTGGGGGAAGTCGTAGCGAACTGGGCAACATCGAACAGAAAGAAACCCACAATGAGAAAAACCTAGAAATGTACATGTACAAATTGTACATGTGCAAAATGAAGAACTACAAAAAAAATTTGCACTTGGAAAACAAAAAAATTATTCTCGTGATAATCAAAATTTTGTTTAAGAATTACAGTGAATATGTTCGCGACTTACATTTTAATGAATACGGTTTTGAAAAATTAAGAGTGAATTTTTTTTTCTTCTTTCATTGTCTAAAGGTTTTTGTTCCCATGGATGATGAGCATGTGCTGTTCGTAATTCTAAATGAAGTGTTAATCAGTGCTTATGAGCGCTCGACGAACTTCACCCTCTCCAGTGCAGGGGTGAATGCCCTATATCAGGCCTACTTACTAAACGAAATTGACTGTGATATGGGGGCAAATAGGGATTTTATAATGAACAGCTTGAGGAGGGCATAGTTTGTTAGAAGGGTAGGGGGGGCCCCTAGTATGTGCACCTGTGAGCGGCAATATGTGCTTTTTTGCATTTGCCCGTTCATGGCTCGTTCATGGCTTCTTTATGGCTCCTTTATGGCCCCTTTATGGCTCCTTTATGGCCCCTTTATGGCTCCTTTATGGCCCCTTTATGGCCCCTTTTTTCAAAATGTCCTTTTTTTCCCAACAGTCGCGTCGACGGCGGTTGATTTATTCAAGTGTGTAGAGTTGTCTCCCCCTTGTTGTGTAGCTGTATGTACGTGTTTTTTTTTTACCCCTCCAACTTGGCGCACATTTTTTTTTTTTTTTTGTATTCCCTCTGATTTATCAAAGGCGAATGTTTATAGCGGCAAGGTGCTGCACTATTTGTGTGGAAGAACAACTGTTTCATTGTTTTTCCTTTTTTTTCCCTTTTTTTCGTATTTGCATTTTTGTACACGTCGCATGTGGGATCGCTTATTTGAAGAAACATCTTTGAACCCTTTCAAGGGGCATATAATACTGGCGCTTTGGAGAGGCACCCAGACAGGGCAATCAAACATGCGCATAAAGCCACTCGAACAGTTTGAAGCCCTTCCTGGGACACGTTTGCAACAGTTCCCATTCTAACTTTTGTTAATTTTCAATCTATGAGAGGCATACACAGGTTGGCTACTACGTGTGCACTTGCTCGTATGTGTGTGTGCATTTGTTTCCCCCGCGAGGGGAGTGGGGTTACAGCGATGGAAGCTCCATTAAGCAGTTTTGCCCCCCGCATGTGTGTTCACTGAATAATGAGGCACATGGTTGCCTTTTTCACGGGGGGAAGGGCCATGTGTGGCAGTGGACGTATCAGTTTGTAACTAGCACATTAGAGTAGCGCGAAAAAAATGCCATTACTGTATGAACAAGCGTGCGGAAAAAAAAAAATCCCGTTATTGTATGAACGAGCAAGAAAAAAAAAAAACAGCCATTTGAGGTTTTAAAAAAACAGCCATTTGAGGTTTTAAAAAAAAAACAGCCATTTGAGGTTTTAAAGAAAAAACAGCCATTTCGAGGTCTTGAAAAGAAAAGCTATTCAAAGTAGGCTCATAAAAAACGCACACTGCCAACAGATTAGCAGCACTGCTCCCCGAGGCAACAGATTGGCGACGCCGCGCCCATTGCCAACGGAGTGAAAAGATCGCGCTTGTAACCCCCGGAGCGGAAAGAAGGCAACCAAATGGACGCGCAGGGGGAGCAGGACGGGGGGGGAGGCAAAAAAATATCAATGAAGTCTATTCAGTTCATATGGAAAAAGGCGCAGGAGTTGGAAAGGGACCATTTGCTAGGTACCCCGCAGGGGCAGAAAGACAAGAGGCCGCAGCGGCTCGCCCGTGAATGTGCCTGAAGCTATGCACACACACATATATACATATATATGTGTGTATATATATTCATATTCATTTATTCCCATGTGCGTGCTGCCCCTGCACAAGTGCAAAGCAGGCGGACGAATAACGCCCACCTCTTTTCCCCGCCGTTTCCCAAATGAGCAGTTTCCTTCCTGTGCACCCTGTACATCGTGGAGGAGCTCAACGACTACGTAAAGAGCAATAGCACCGATATAGGTACGTAAGAATAGGCATAAATCCGCGAGAGGTGCCCACCGGATGGGGGGAAAACGAATGGAGTAATCACCAGGGAGGAAAAAAGGAGGAAAAGAAAAATCGCTTCATGATGGCACCCGTTTTTCACTTTATTTCCTATTTTTCACGTTCGTGCACGTTCACTCACTCTCAATCACTTTTACTTACTCTAAATCACTTCCACCTTGAAGAGGCAAAAAATGTCTTCCTGCAATGTCTAGACAAGGCTGAACATATCCGCTTATCTTTGGACGTAGTGGACTACACGAAGTTAGCCGATTTTTGCAAAAGTAACAAGCCCGCAAAAATGAAAAAAAAAAAAAGTATCCACGTTTTGTGTGAAACTGAATAAGCCGAATGGGTAAATAACTCAATTCTGTTCCCTCCGCTTTATTAT
>NC_020395.1:480099-485165 GCF_000321355.1 Plasmodium cynomolgi strain B
TTCTTCGTTCCCTTCCGTTTTTTTTTTTTTTTTTTTTTTGTGTCACCCTCGCAGAGTTATTCCTAGCGGCTGACCGGCACGACAGACAAGCAGAAATAACAAAAAAAACGCTGCAGATGTTTTTCACGTCTCAAATTTTTTACGAAATTTTAAATCACTTCCAAAAATTAGACGACGATGAGAAGAAAAAATATTTGTATGCCAAGTACAAAACGGTTTATTTGAAGAAATGCTTTGACAACGGCATAAAGCCCGAGCCCGGTTCTCCGCGGAACGAGGGGGTCGAGACACCTTCGCCAGGTTACCCGATGGGCACAGGCTTAGCTCTGCACATGCATATATACATATACGTATGTGCATATGTGTGTATACACCCCCGCTTACAACTACAAGGACGAATGCTCGCACATTTTTTGTAGCAGCGCCCGGTGATGAAGGCGCCCCCGACTGGGGAGAGATGCACCAAGGAGAGCCCAACGAGCATACCACTCAGGAGGACTACACGGAGAACTCTGACCATTTAAGGGACATGCACAAGTTTGAATTGGGTTAAAGAAAAATTGCAGCCCGTTTGGCCTGACAAACGAGCCCCTTTAAAAAGTTCGCTCCATTCGACGGTGTACGCACGTATTGCAGCACGGATTGTAAATATGATTCCCGTTTGTTTCCCTTTCAACCTTCCGCAGAGGCCTACAAAGCGCAACAGAACGGAGTTGATTTTGCCGCGAGCTTGAAGCATGCGCAGTATGCCGTTAATGGTGCGTGAGGGGAAAAGCGGAAAAAAAAAAAAAAAAAAAACACAGACCGAAGGAAGGTCCCAATGTGCACGAATTCACGTGTGCACAAGTATCCTTGACAATACATTTTTTCCTTGGCGTATCTTCTAACCTGTGCAGCCCTTCTGTTTGAGGACCTCGACACGGCTAAGCGGGAATTGCGCCTAGCCCTTTCACACCTGGAGCAGTGATACAACTGTGCAGTAGTGCAGTAGTGCAGTAGTGCAGCTGTGCAGCTGTGTAGACGTGTGCGCAGGAAGGTGCTGCCAGGATGGCATCCCGTTTTTGGTGGGGAGAGGGTGCCTTCTTCCACATAACCGCTTAACATAAGATGAAGGCAGTTATGCTAAGAACAACGTAACGGTGGACGTGTGCGGCAGGGTAAACACTCATGGGTGCTCACTGAAGCGGTGTGCGAACCCTTGCGAAGAGGCCTCTCAGTAAGCACCCCTGAGTGTTTACGCAGCGTAGGCAGCGTACGCAGCGACTACTGTTTCGCGTCGCTCCACTTTGTTTTGTATTCACGTGTATGCTTTATTTTACTTTCGTCATTTGCATCGAAACGCACAAATGAGTGTTAGCTTCCCCATTTAATTCAATTACCTTTCGAATGGATGCCGCCCGATGCAGCCATGGGTTGAAAAGGCGCAAAAAAAAAAAAAAAAAATGGGGAAAAAAAATCCCCCTTTCTGTTATGTCAACCTATACATCAGTTATTCCACGCTAGATGGTACATAGACACATCCCCTTCCTAGGGTGAACGCCAATGTGGCCTTCTTTTTTTTTTTTTTTTTTTTTTTTTTCCTCCCGCTTATGGTGCGATTTGGCTGAAGGGAGTGGAGCTTCCCAAGCGTGATTGAGTCCGCCTTGTGGGTTAGCTCCAAAAGAAAGGGAACTCTTTTGATTTATAAGATCGGAGGTTGCATAGTTTAAAGGAAGAGAAGCTGCATGGAAGTACTCCTCCGAGTAGTGGCTACATAATAGCTACTTGTACGAAGTGACAAAAAAAAAAAAAGGAGCAACTTGGGGTTATCACAGTAACGGCGCAATTTACAGCACCATCCTTCCGCATGGGACCTCCCGAATGAGGTGAAAGAACTGCTTCCCATTTTGAGTTATTTCGGAGGTGACCATCAGAAGGGGGTTTCACATAGTTGTTGATGTTCGAAGTAGTTTTTTTATTTTTTTTACCCGTTTTTTTTATGCTTTCTTGAGAAGAGCGAATAAGCCGATCGGCAAGCCATCATTTACGTTAGCGCCAACGCAAAGGCAGCGCAAACGGCAGCGCAAAGGGCAACTCAAACGGCAGCGCAAAGGCAGCGCAAAGGGCAACTCAAACGGCAGCGCAAACAGCAACGCTACTCACACTGTTGCGCTTTTTCTTTTATTAAAAGCTTCCCTTTTGGGTTAGTGCCGAGGGAGACCGCTTCTCCCCGGGAGGGCAACACGGAGTGCCGCAGCAACACTGTACCTCCTGCATATGCGTGTACGTAACCGCTAGTGAAAAAGCAGATAAAATTTTAAGGCCAGTCACTGAGTAATTCCCGTTTATGAGTGCTCCCCGCGTGGGCGTACACAATTTTGAATCGTTTGCCGAGGGATTGCCTAACTTGGCCAATTCTTCTTCTGCCGATGCGCGTGGGCCCAGGAGGAGCATATGCAAAGGTATTGCTTCGTGCTTCTGAGGAGATTCCACCGCGTGCAAAAGTACATATCGGTAAAGGAGGGTCATTCGACACCCGTTGGAGTGGCTATCAGTCGAATTAAAAATCGAGAAAGTTTAACCCTGTGTAGGAGGACAATGGAAGGGGAGACCGAACAGGTGAATGACAAGGAGGGGAACCACGTGGAGAACGCAGCTGACGAAATAAGTGATAAGAAAAAGGAGAAAAAAGCAAAAAAGTTAGCAGAGAAAGAAAAGAAGCTAGCCAAAAAGGCTGAAAGGGAGAACCAAAAAAATGAAGCTACGAAAATTTTGGAGCATGTATGTGAGGACATAAATAAGGATAACTATGGATTTATTAAAGTTAGCAAAATGAAGGAAAATAAAAACGACATAAAATTATTCAACTTGGAAGAAATATATCACACGTTGATGAAGGTAACAGGAAGTGCTACTGATGATGGTGGAAAGCGAGAAGACGCAGATAGCCATTCTGTAGTAGCCGAGTCCGATGGAGGTGAGCACTTACTCCAAAGTGACATCTGGGTTAGAGGCAGAATCCATGATATTAGGAGCAAAGGATCGTTAGCCTTCATAATTCTGAGACACAAACTATATTCCATGCAGTGTATATTAGACATAAAAAATAATGACAATGACAAGAACATGATGAAATGGGTAAGTAACCTTCCACAGGAGTCCATCGTGGATATAAATGGGAAATTAATAAAACCGGAAATACCAATCGATAGTACCAATATAAAGTATGAAGTACACATAAAGAAAATATTTTGCATAAGCAAAACGACAAAGGAGTTGCCCTTTTTGTTAAAGGATGCAAATATGAAAGAAACACATGAGGAAGGTAGTATTAAGGTCAATCAGGACAATCGATTAAACAACAGATGTATAGACTTGAGGACCTATGCCAATTACAGCATTTTCTGTCTACAGTCACAAATCTGCACCCTTTTTAAGAATTTTTTACTACAAAATAATTTCATCGAAATACATACCCCCAAATTGTTAGGAGAAAGCAGTGAAGGAGGAGCTAATGCTTTTCAGATTAACTACTTCAACCAAAAGGGATTCCTAGCACAGTCTCCCCAACTGTACAAGCAAATGTGTATTAACTCCGGATTTGACAGAGTATTCGAGGTAGCCCCAGTTTTTCGAGCAGAAAATAGTAACACATATAGACACCTCTGTGAGTATGTATCCTTAGACATAGAAATGACATACAAGTATGACTTTATGGAAAATGTCCATTTCTACGACTCACTTTTTAAACACATTTTCACAGAGTTAACAAAAGGGGAGAACAGTAAAATGCTTATTAAAACTGTAAAGGGGCAATACCCATGTGATGATTTTCAATGGCTAGATGTAACCCCAATTTTTACATACGAAGAAGCCATAAAAATGCTAATACAACATGATAAGCTGCAATTAAAAGAGGAGGAGATTCTATCCTATGATATGTCAACTGATATGGAAAAGGAATTAGGAAAAATTGTGAAGGCTTCTCATCATACGGATTATTATATTATCATAAATTTCCCTTCAGAGTTGAGACCTTTTTATACTATGTATAAGGAAGAGGATCCAGGTATTTCCAATTCGTATGATTTTTTTATGAGGGGAGAGGAGATTTTATCTGGTTCTCAACGGATTAGTGATGTGAATTTGTTGGTGGAGAATATAAAGCGGTTTAATTTGGATGCGAGCAAACTTAATTTTTATATCGATTCGTTTGCTTACTCGTCGTATCCCCACTCCGGCTGCGGCATTGGCCTTGAGCGCGTCCTCATGCTTTTCCTGGGCCTCAACAACATCCGCAAGACGTCGCTCTTCCCGCGGGACCCCAAGCGGCTCATCCCGTGAAGAGGGGGTTGGGCTGTGCAAAGAGCCACGGTTAGGGGGTGCGGTTGGGCGGCACGGTTGGGCGGTACGGTTGGCGGTACGGTTAGGCGAAGCGGTAAGTTGATCCACTTCCCTATCGGAGAGGGCGTGTGGAGGGGAATGCCCCCTCGGTGTGAGCACAATGCGGAGTGAAGCTCCACGCGTTTGCCGCACCGTAGCTCGTCAGTTGGTCAACCTGCGCACGGGTCTGTCCGTGCATCGGTTCACCCTCGCGTGATTCATTTGCCGCTATACCGTCAGTGTAGCAGGAGAGTACTCGGGCTTATGTGACGAACTGGTGCTTATATAACCCAGGCGTGAAAGTGGCATTTTTTTTTTTTTTAAAGCACTAATGTGGATTCATTTCCAAACTGACCATTGTTGCGTGTTCAATTGTAGAAAGGGTTGTTCACATTTTTTTTGGGTGCGGCTGACAGGGATGCCCTCCCTTGCACCATTGCCCATTCTCCTTTTCGCGTTTGTGAAAAGCGAAGGGGTGCGATATTATTATCTCCATGGAGGGAGAGAGGCCGCGTGTTGGGATTGCATAAAGAAAGGCACACGTAGAACGAGCTTAAAATTTTTGCACATTGAGAGGTATGTGTACTGGCCCACTTCGACTCCAAGGGGGGGAATACCTTTCTTCCTTCACGTCGAGCAGCGTTAAGAACCTTTGCAAAGTAACGCCGTGCGCGTTGATTCGCTTACCCGTTTTGGCACAGGAA
>NC_020395.1:485175-529691 GCF_000321355.1 Plasmodium cynomolgi strain B
AAAAAATTAAAAGGAACTCCCAACATAGGCCTTTCTTCAAATTGCCATTTGGCTTTTTCTCCCTTTCGAGTCCACTAAAAGTTCCCATTTTTGGGGGGGGATCCCCTAAATGATTTATCCCCCTTTTTGTGGCGTTTATCTTCACCATTGAAGCAGATTGCCCTACATTGGCGTCCCTTTTGTTTAACCCTCCACCGCTGCTCATTTGTCTGGGCGTGTTTCCCTGAAAAGAGCAGATCGAACAGCTTGCAAAGAATTGCTCATAATTGGCGATTTTTTTTTTTTTTTTTGTGAAATGAGCGAAGAGTGAGGAAGCTCTGAGGAGGCGATTTCTCCACTTCTTCAATTTTGTGAATCACATGAAGTATGCGCCTACGTGGGGAGGCATATAATGCGAATGTAGGTATACGTGGTGGGGGGGGCGATTTTTGAAAAATGCTGCCTCGAAAAGGGGACGCTGCGCACCCCGTGGGGGAAAGGGAGGCGGAAGAGGTGAGCGTAGCGTGGGAGGCCAGTGAGGCGAAGCAAGCGAACAACGTGAACGAAGAGGGCGAAGCGGACGAAGTAAATGACCGTGATGAAGTGAACGAAGAGGACGAAGCGGACGAGGTGGACGAAGCGGACGAGGTGAACGAAGCGGACGAGGTGAACGAAGCGGACGAGGTGAACGAAGCGGACGAGGTGAACGAAGCGGACGAAGCGAACGAAGCGGACGAAGCGAACGAAACGGACGAAGCGAACGAAGCGGATGAAGTGAACGAAATGGACGAATCGTGCGCGGTGGCCAAGCCAAAGGCGCACCCCAGCAGTCACCCCAGAAACGTAAAACTGTTTTGCAAAATGAAGAAGAAGTACTTCTACCTTAAGCAGACGGATTACCTGTCGTACAAGTACCAGAGGAGGAAGCGGAAAAAGAGGAGGCGCGAAGAAGGCGCGTTGAACGCCACGTGGAATGGCATAAATCGCTTGGCCAAGTCTGGGTACAAAACGTACGCTAAAGTGAAGGCCCACCTGAAAAGCGCATTCCCCAACCTGAATGTTAAGCACTGTCTGTACGTGCTTGTAACGTATCTGCTAATAAACGTCGCGGTGTTTGTTTTTTCCCTGCTGGTTTATTTTTTTTTATATTTTTATTTGATCCCCCAGAATAAGTATGTGTACCCGGTGGAGTTTACGCTCTCGAAAAGTCCCATAGAGGAGTACTTGCGTAGGGAGCGCTCGGCGCACGCGGGGGGGTGCGGCCCAGTGGAGGTGGACGGTAACGTGGACAGCACCGTGGATAGAGTGCCGCTTAACCAGGACAGCACCGTGGAGAGAGTGCCGCTTAACCAGGAAAGCACCCTGGGCGAGCCGCACGAAACGTACCTGCAGCATTTAAAGTTGCTTCAAAACGAAATTTTAAGCAGCATAAAGAAGAGGGATACATGCTGCTGCTCGAACAGGTGGAAAAACACATCAGTGGGCACGCATCCGTTTAGTAACAAAGGAGAAAATTATCCGAATAGGGAAAAATTGCACCACTTTGATAACGAAATGGAGTATGAACATTTGCAAAATAATATATTAACAGGTCAGGTGAATTTTCAGAAATGGTCAGACAAAAATAAATCACACAATGATGACAATTTTTTTCATTTTCTCATTCCCTTTTTGAAGAAGAAAGAAATTAGCAAACTGAAAATAAAAAAAGGATACAAAATTGACATTCTTTTGAATCTGTCCTATATGAACAATGACTACAATGACAAATTGAATTTTATCCAATTGCAGACGGAGGTACTTGACACGAATGGGGATGTCCTTTTTCGAAAGGAAAAGCTACACATAAACAATAAAAATTATAACTTTATAAATAAACTGCATTTATTTTTTAACACTCCTTTTTATTTCTTCAACCTTTTTAATCGGAGAATGACGGAGATATGCCTAGTGGATGGATACCAATATGGTCCCAACTTTGGGAAAATCAACATTTATCTCTACCCACCCATGCAGATTTATGAGGCCTATGTAGTGGTGCTTGTGTACGTCAATTTTGTTTACTACTACATGTATAATTATCCCTTTCTCTTTTTTTACGTGTTTGTTTTTGTGTTGAGCGCCTTACTCATTTTGATCAACACGGTCCTCTTTGTTTTGGGTGCGTTCTGCTACTACATGCTCGCCTGACTGAGTGCGCGCCAAATAAAGTGTGTGCACATCTTCGTACGAACGAACGGAATAATGGAAGAGATAGACACACACTCTCGAGGGAGAGAAATGTGGGACGGACGAAGTCGCATAAGTTAAGTGAGGCGCGCGGACAGATGAAGCCGCTTATCTTTGTAACCGTTCATTGTTTTCAGGGGGTGCTCCTCAATGTGCTGTACGTTGTCCTCCACTTGGTTGGGAGAAGCGGTTTTCTCCGTTTGCCTGTACTGCTCTTCTCCACGTTGGTACGTCACCACTTCGTCCATGTGGACGCTTCTTCCCCTTTGACATTTCTTCCGCTTTTGTCGCCCCCCTAGTGGGGCACCCAAACTTAGCGAAGTTCCCTCCGCCACGCCTCGCCACGCCTTAATTAGAGCCATTTTGTTTTCAAAACGGTGCCTTTACGTGCGCACGCATAATGCGGTAGGGTCACTCGGACCCTTCACAAAAGGGTGCCCGCGAGCACGCCGGATTAGGGATCGGTGTAGCTTCCCATTCTCTCCCGTGGGGTGAAAAATAATACGCTTCTAAATAGCTTCCCCTGTCCTGCGGAGGTATAGGCATTTTGTGGCCGTCCCTGCTACTTCCACGCGAAGAGCGCAGTGGCCCGGCAAATGTTCTCGCTTTCCCCGTCCTTGTGCAAAATTGGGGAGTCCATTCGGGCAGGAATCATCTCGGGGAATGTGGAAAAGGCAGGCCTCCCTAACCCTGGCCTCCTTCAGCGCGCCTCTTCCGTCTCGCGTTTTTTTTTTTTTCTTCATGGGGGCGCAAACTTCATGACTGCCGATTTCAACTTGGCGCAATTTTTTTTTTTTTCACAAAGCTCTCTCGGGGGTGTGGCGGTGGCTCACCGTGCGGGGCATTTCAACAATGGGGAGAATCAGCAGCGCTTGTGTTTAAGGAGAGTTCCAAAATTGCACCTCTTGCGTTTTCTCCGTGGCGTCTCGCCATTCGTGCCCGTTTCGCTTCCGTTTCGCTTCCCTTTTTTGCTCCCTCCACTCGCGGCGCGCTCCGTGCTAGCTCCACCCCAAAGGGAGAAGAACTCCCCTCAAATCAATTTCGACCGCATGCCGTTCGCAAGCCCTGCGCGTGCATAGCCGATGCGAGGAGGCCCACTTTTGCCATCCAGGTTGTCTTCCAAAAAGTGGTACCCCATGGGGTTATGCATCTGGGGAATTTCCCAAATCTTCCCAAAAAATGCGGCCAGCATTTAAGAGTCTCAATTTTTATGCCTTTTTGGGTTTCTCCCCCATTTTGTGTAATTTGTGAGTACTCTCCGTTTGGGACTCTTTTTTTTTCCATCCCTTTTCTGTGTGATCGTGAATACTCCGTTGGCATAGTTCGCCTCTCAGTGGTGTGCCCCCCCCCGTTTTTGCCTTCCCCAAATTGTAGCTGCTTGAAAGAAGGCAGATCATAAGATCGGGAGGTGACCTTTGTGAGGCCTCTCTCTCCATTACCTCGATAGCATCCCTCTCAAGCGCAGGCCTACAAACCGCCCAGCAAGAAAGAGAGAGAGAGGCACACACACACATATACATGTATGTATGTACGTACGTACATGTGCATATGCTTATATGGAGAGCTTCCCCGCGCGATGAGCTAAATGAAGATCCAGAATATCGGGGAGGAGTCTATCCATAACATATGCAGCAGCCAAGTGATATTCACGCTAAGCAGTGTAGTAAAGGAGCTAGTGGAAAATAGCATAGATGCAGATGCAACAGAAATAAAGATAAAGCTAGTCGAAAATGGTATCAAATTAATACAAGTTAATGACAATGGAGCAGGAATTAAAAAGTCCAATTTCGAAAATGTTTGCGCCAGACATGCCACATCAAAGATTACTGAATTTGAAGATATACACACCTCCTTAAATACATTAGGGTTCAGAGGGGAAGCATTAAATTCCTTGTGTATGTTAAGCGACTTAAGCATTGTAACAAAGCATGATGAAAGTAGCCATGGGTATTTGCTAACATTTGATAGCCTTGGGAGATTAAGTCATGAAGAACCAATCGCACGACTGAGAGGAACAACAGTAAGTTGTGAAAATATTTTTAAAAATATCCCCATACGGAAAAAAGACTTTATAAAAAATATAAAATTACAGCTCTCCGATTTGCTTCTCCTTATGCAACAATATGCAATTATTTATTGTCACGTAAAATTTGCGATTCACAATGTCGTCACGGTGAAGGGGAACGTGAAAAATCTGAACATGTTATTAACCAACGGAGGGAAAGAAACTGTTAAAAAAAGTGTTCATACTATATATGGGAAAAAAAATATCGGCAATCTGATCGATTTTAATATAGACTCAGAAGAGTGGAAGCTCAGGGCATATATAAGTGATAACAACAGTGGCAGGAGAGATAGAGACATCCAATTTTATTACATTAACAGTAGACCTATACATGTACTAAAAAATGTGAATAAAATTATCAACTCCATTTACAGAGAGTTTAATAGTAGGTTGTACCCCATCATTATTTGCAACATCCTGTCCGATACCAAAAATTTTGATATCAATGTTACTCCAGATAAGAGAGAGGTTTTTTTTATTTACGAAAATGAGTTGTGTGAGAAGATCAAGATCTCCTTGGTTAAGTTGCTCACTCCGAAGACTAGCCAACTCGTCGATACGCACATCGGTGATTATTTTTTGAAGGCCAACAATATACAGCTCCCCATGTTGGGGGGTTCTTCTTCACATGGGAAGGCAATGCTTGACCCACCTAAAGAAGAAGGTACCATTGCAGAGGGGGGAGCGCTGTCACAGTTGCTGCCCAGCGAGGCATCACTCGGGGGATACTCCCCAAGCGAACCAATTCGAATTGGCCAAAACGGGGACAAGACAGCACATTCCTGGGAGGGGGCAAGAGGCACTACTGGGGGAGTCAAGGAGGAGCTGCCCATGTCGCAGCGGGGCCTCCCAAATGGAAGCGACGGAGGTGGTCACGTTGAAGGAGGTGGTCACGTTGAAAGAGGCGACCACGTTGAAAGAGGCGATCATGTGGATAGAGATGGCCAAGCTAGCCAAACTGCCCATCAACATGCGAATGTGTGGCCACGGCAAACATCTGATGATGACGAACCGGGTGGGAGAGGCAGCTTCACGAAAAGTTCGCAGCCCCAGGTGAGTGTGCGAGTGAAGGAGGAGCACCCTCAGGAAGAGCGCACACCTCCGTTTGACTCGAGTGAGCAATTTTTTGGCAGTCCTGTCGTTAATGGGGGGAGTAACTCTCCCGAGCAGGTGGACCTCCCGAGCAGTTATCATCGCGCGGGGCGCGCACGGCAGGGCTGGCAAGTCGAAGGGTTCGTTTCGAAAAAAGAAGCTCAGGGGGACCCTCAAGAGGAGGAGGCCCCCAGGGTGGAAGCGTACGAGTACAAGTTGGAGGGCGTTCCGACTGAGGAGGTATGCGAGCTGGAGGATCACCCCAATGCTCATGTGTACGAGTACCAGCTGGGGGATGGTTCGACGGCGGAGGGGTGCGAGCTGGAAGATCACCCCAGTGTACATGCGTTCGAGTATAAGTTGGGGGATTCGCCTCAGGTGCGCGTTCAAGAGTACCAGCTGGAGGATCCGCCGCAAGTGCGCGTTCAAGAGTACCGGCTGGAGGACTCACCTAAGGTGCGCGTTCAAGAGTACCAGCTGGAGGATCCGCCGCAAGTGCGCGTTCTAGAGTACCAGCTGGAGGACAAGGGAGATAGAGATAGCACCCACTACGACATAATCCGCAGAGATGGTGACGACTCTGGTGAGGGAGAACGGCAGCCGCAAAAAAGACATCCTGAAGGAGGGAGCCACAACCGGATTGGAGATTCACCCGGCTCACCCGACTCACCCGGCTCACCCGACTCACCCGACCTACCCAACTCACCCGACTCACCGGACCCCCCCGACTACACCTTCGAAGACTTAAAAGAAAACATAAAAAGGAGCTGCATCAAAAATATCCCCATAGACATCAACATGTATATTAATAGGGAACAAATGAAGAGCGGGTTCGATTATGATCAGATCCATGTTGTTAGTTTAACAAATAGCGAAAAAATCAAAAACATAATTTTTCCAAAAGGGAAGGAACAAGAGAAGGCGAAGAGCTACCTGTGCCTAACGGATGAGAAGCAGGTCAGTGAGTACGCGGATTTGTTTAATAGCAGCTTGAGCATTAAGGAGGCAGTCGAGAAGGGAAGTCAGGTGAGAAACGTCTCCGGAGAAGGAAGCTCTGGTGAAGACATAAGCTTCAGCAATATTGATGAACAGAAAAAGGATTTATATTTTAAGTCCAACCTTTTTGAAAAACTAAAAATTTGTGGTCAATTCAACAAAGGGTTTGTCATTTCGAAAATTGATTTGCTGTACTTTCAAAGGGGTCGTAGAGAAAAAGTGGTAAATCCAGTAGGGTCTGGGGGGAAGGAGGAGGAGGAAATCGAACCGCAAGGGAACAGCAGCTATGCCCTGTTCATTATAGACCAACATGCTGCAGACGAGAAATCCAATTTCGAAAAGTACAACAAAATATTCACCATGAAGTCGCAGAAATTGATTAGCAAAATTGACTTGGAATTGAGTCCTGCGCAGATTTATATCATCGAGAAAAATTTGGAGATATTTTTGCATAATGGCTTTGACGTGGAGATTGTGGAGGAGCCCGTTCAGAAGAGGAGAAGGGTGAAAGCGGCGGACTCGACCGATGCGACCGACGCGGCCGATGCGGGGGAAGGCGCCCTGATGCAAGTGAAGGTCTACTTGCTGTCCCTCCCCGTGTTCAACGGGAGGATCCTGGAGGTCGAAGACTTCATGTCCCTGCTGCACCACTTGACAGAGCACCCGATAACGTACGACAAGGCCAGCTTTCAGATGTTCATACGGAACAAGGGCCAACCCAATAAGACGACGGACACCTGGTTTAACTACAACTTCCCGCGCCCCCAGAAGGTCTGGCGGATCCTGGCCTCCAAGTAAGCAGCGGAGCGGTGGAGAGGCGGAGCGGCGAGGCCAAGTGGCTAGGCGAAACGGCGCGCCCATGCGTGCGACACGTCTGCACTGCCTGCACTGTCTGCACTATCTGTACAGTCAGTACACACTGTACCACCTGTTGCACACACTTCGCCTGTTCTCCCCCCACAGGGCCTGCAGAAACGCCATCATGGTAGGGAAAACCCTGAACGTGGCCGAAATGATCAAAATTAAAAAAAAACTTAGCGTGTTGAAGAACCCGTGGAACTGCCCCCACGGCAGGCCCACCATCAAGTACATCATAAACGACATGGACATAAAAAGTTGCTTCGAAAATTACTACGTAAAGCTGTACGACGAAATTACAAATCTGATTGTAACAAAGAATTACGATGCGTACAAGTACCTCTTCCACAACCACGCCTTCTTTTTGATTATGTCTACCAAGCCGATGCTCGGCCCGCTCCTGAAGTTTCAGTGATGTGGTGGAGGCGTTGGCCTGGTTGGCGGCGTTGTCCGGGTTGGCGGCGTTGGCTGGGTTGGCGGCGTTGGCGGGGTTGACGACATTGGCTGGGTTGACGACATTGGCGGTGGAGTGCACCTTTTTTAAACCTTTTTTTTTTCTCTCCAAAAGTTTTTTAATTGCGCATTCGCACCGTTTGCGTAAAAACGATTTGCTCAACATTGCATGCAAAAATTTGGGTGATTCCCGTGGCTGTTTGTGAAATTTTTTTTTTTTTTTTTTGTCACTCGATGTGCGCCGCTCAGAGGAATGCATTGGCTGGGTTGATGTTGGACCTAAAAATGGGGGGAAAAATAGGGGCACATGGAGAAACACAAAAAATGTGAAGGCGGAGAAATGCATATCTTGCGGTTGTCACCGCCGCTGCTGTTGTAGGGGTGTGTGTGGCTTTCCCCGTTTCTGTGAGCACCATAACAGAAGTGACACCCTACCGGTACTTCTTCATTAGGTCCTGAGTGAGTCTGACCCACAGATAGAGAACCAACTTCTGTTCACGCCTATTGAGAAAATTCGTACAGGTGTTGTTGCAGCTAACAGACTGAAAGGTAAACAACTGATAATGGAGAAGCATCAAATATAAGTCGTACTGATTTAACATGTTCTGAAAATATGTTTCTATATCTTCTTGATATTGTTTCGCTTTGCTTATGTGTAGCTCCTCCTCTTTCATTAACTTGAATATTATTGCTTGGAAGTAGAAATCGTATACATCTGCGGTGCGTGCGTAGAGGTCCATGAAGGATAGGTAGAACAGGGGGAGGTGGTTGGTACTCTGTTGAGTTGGGGACTGCTCTCGGGGGGAGTAGTAACCCTGCACATCACGCAAGTGGTACGTATGACTTGGCTGATTATGTTTTATTTCCTGGCCCTGAGTTGTATACTTCCCCCGGTGGGTAACTCCTGTGTCGAATTGGGTTTCCCTGGGAAGATATCCCCCCATGTGTTTTCCACCCTTTGCATCTTTGCAGTACTTCCTAAAGGCATAATGCTGCATATATATGCTTTTGAAAAATATTTCGTTAAACTTATTGTTGTGGTAGTTTGTTAGGTAGAAGCAACTCGTGGGTGGTGTCAGGATGGGGTCCCCTTCTTCTTGTCTTGAAAGCGGAGCACTAGTCCAATGGCCCCTTCTTAACACTTGGTTAAATGATCGTAGAAACGTCTCGTCGTTATTCCCTTTCCCACTGAAGAAATTGGTGTAACATATATCCTTCATGAGATATTCCTCAATGGAGCTTTTTATTTTCACATCATTTCTGTACCATGACCACATCCTGCTTTTCTGTCCCAGGAGTTCGTCTGCTAGGTTGAGCTCATTATGCATGTACAATTTCAAAATAATTTTATATTTGATTAAATTTTCGAAAAAATGGAAATGGTTTGCAAAAAAAATTAAAATTTGAAACCCTTCTTCTCTTTCTCCTTTTTGCAACTCTTCTATTTCGATATTCCAGTATCGTAGAATGTATGCTGCATATTTTACTAGATTCATCATTTTGGACTTCCTCCCCACCTGCTTCAGTCTCTCCTCGCACTCCTCCTTCGTGGTAAGCTTATTTATGTACTTGGACAGGAAGCCTTTCCCATAGTCATTCAGGATGGTTTCCCGCACTTTGGAGGTGTTAAACTGGAAGGGATCTTCCCCGTCGAGGTCCTCCCCGTCGAGGTCCTCCCCGTGCAGGTCCTCCCCGTGCAGGTCTTCCCCGTGTAGGTCTTCCCCGTTGAGGTCCTCCCCGTTGAGGTTCTCCCCGTTGAGCACCGCATTATCCCCCTTCTGGGGGGGTCCCGCCAGGTTGGTTGCTGAACTGTGGGGTGAGAGCCCCTTCATTGCGGTATGAGCAACCCCGGACACCACGCCCTTCCTCTGCGATTTGTCAGCGCTCTTATTCCTCTCTTCTTCCCCTACCTGGTGGTCATTGCTACGATCCAGGGGACCCCTGCTCCACGGGGAATTCCCTTGCACCATCTGATTCAAACTTAGCAAACTGGGTGTATCCCCCGAGTCGACTTCCCTCTGCGTGTCACTTTCCTCCCCCTCTGTGCAACTTTGCAAATAAAAGAGCAGCGTTTTGTTAATTTCTGCACGGCTGTCACTGGAGGAGTCCCAATTATGTGGGTCTTCTACATGGGCCACTTCGTCATCCTCGTCTTCTAGCGGTTGCGTTACCTCGCGGTGGCGAGCTGGAGCATGTGGAGCAGCACCACTATCGGTAATACCCTCGATAATACCCTTGTTGGTGTTATTTCCCACGTTGGGCGTGTCCTCCATAGGTGCCGTGGGACCAGCAGTGAGCCCATCAGTTAGCCCCCCACCAAGCTGTGCACCTCCCTGCGCGCCGTAGAGGTGCCCCCTCCTCCTGGTGTACCTCTTGCAAAGAAAGTTCATCTCAACTGACTCCCTTGCGTACTTGGCGTCAAAGATGCGGAACCACTCTCCATCGGTGATTATCTGCTTAATAGTTTCGTAATATTCCCAGCTTTTGAACGAATCAACGTTGTAATGCATTATCACCAGGAGGACCTTAATGAAGGAAGCAATCTTCGATTGAAACAGCTCACTATCGTCTCTCTTCATATCGTCTCTGTTCATATCGTCTCTTTTCATATCGTCTCTGTTCATATTGCCTCTCTTCATCATGTTCTTCGGGTCGCTCTGCTGGAGTACCTTCTGTTTATTCGATTTTATTTGGGAATAATTTGATGTAAAAAATAGCAGTATAGTGCTCTTGACTTTTTTAAATAATTCCATTTCGTCTTCCAAGTTGATCCTATTCCCTATGACGATTTTGCAGACTAGCACAATGGACCTGTCACAGTTGGAAAGGAGTTTCAAGTAAATACGGCTCATCATGCTTCTAATCCTGTCGTATGCCTCCTGGTTTAGGAAAGCGGTGGGGGCATTCCTCTTCGTTTCCCTCGTCTTGTACGTCTCCTTCGTCTCCCTCGTCTTCTGCTCCTCCGTTTTGCCGTATCCTGCATGGTGGTACCCCTTCGCATAATCGTCTAGCAAATTTTGCACTTTACTACACTTGAAGATGTGCGCCATGGTGGGGGGGACTACCACGTCGCTGTCGTCACATAAAAGCTCTACTACATATTCCATCAAAAGGAGCAGACTAAGGTAAACGAATTCATAACCCTTAACATACGTCTCGTCCACTAGGTTCAGAATTATATGAAGAAAATGCGCCACGTCGTGTTTGGTGTTTATCTGATTCCTCTCATTGTCAAACAGTAGGTGTTGCTTCTCTTCCAACAAGTAGAGTTTGTTCACGCTTGGTAGAAATATATTCGTCAGGTTAATTAAGAGGAGTACCGTCAAGCTTTTGAGGAGACTCTCCTTGTTCTGGACGTGGTCATCCTGGTTGGGGATGCTATCCTCTGTGGGGGGGTTGCCCAATGTGTGGTCCTTGTCGTGGCTACGCGGTGGTTCTTCACTTTGCTGCCCACTTCTCCCCTCCCTGACGAAGTGCAAAACGTGCAGAAGCGCAAAAAAGTGAAAAATGAACCTGTTCCTCGACCTCCTTCTTTTATTCCTCCACAGCAGTACTGCCATCATCTCGAGGGAGAAAAAGACGTTGCGTCCGCCCAAGCTCCGCAGAAAGTGGTCAATCTGCTTTGCCTTATCATACAAGCTGAACACAGTTACTCTGCTAGAAAAACGAAGGAACAAAATTGCCTTCAATTCGTTCTTTATAACCCTTTTTATCACCTGCTGGAGGGTTATGCGTTGACGGCAGAAGGAGGCCACGGCATTGCGCACTTTGTGCTTCTCGGTCGGTGCGGTTTGTCCGCCTTGTCTGCCTTCTCCGCCTTGTTCGCCCCGTTCGCCTTCTCCGCCTTCTCCGCTCTGTCCGCCCCCCTCGCCGCTGAACCCCTTTTCAATTTGGCCAATTCTTCTCTCGTCGAGGTCTACGTGAATACCCCTAGGGCTGCCTCTTCCGCGTGAAGCCTCGCTGTCATCCTCGCCACCAAGTCCGTCATCCTTTTGGAAAAAATTGTTTATGTCCGCGATGAGGCTCTTTTCTTGATCCGTGTACTCGTAGTGCTCTCCCGTGGATGCACTTTCATCGTTCATACATAGATGGGGGATACTTACAACGGAGGAGATCTCGTGAAAGTTTTGCTCGTCGCCATCCATCTCGGCGTTGGCAGTGTCGTCTGAGTTGTGGTCCCCCTCATCGTGCACTTCCATGCGCTTGTCAATGTACAGCTCGTCGTCGGTCTCCACGGAACTGCCGCTGCGGGTTGTGAGCACTTTGGGGTCTTCCGCTTCGGTAGCTTCGCTAACTTGGCTAACTTCGCCGACTGCGCTCGCCCCGTTCGCCTTCTCACCCGCCGCCACACCTTGATCATCCTTACAGAATTCACCCTCGAGGGTTATATCCCCTGGGGGGGAGTGTTCCAATGTGAGTAAGTCCCCACCCCCTTGGGTCTCGGTCTCGGTCTCTGTCGCACAAAAGTGGAAAAAATCATTCACTGAAAAGTTTGCGTCTGGATTTGTGCGCGATGTGAAGAAGAGCACCATGAGCAGTTTGAGTATTATGCGGCTAGCTGAGGGAGGGTCACTCTCCCCATCGTAGTGCATCAGGTAGAGAAACAAAAGGCAGTCCACCCGATATAAATTATCAGTAACTAATTTGACTACGACCTCAGGGTGGTCCATCCCTAGTCTATCCATCACATTGTAAAAGTGTAAAAATTTGTCCATTTTCCTTCTGTGTAGGAGCATCCATTTGGTGAAATTGAATTCAATGTTTCTGCAGAATTCTTTTAGAGGACGCTTCAGAAGGTGCGTAAATAAAAGTGTCGACACCTTTTTTAAGTTGTCTAATTTTAGTGCACAACGGTAGAGGTAAAAATCTAGAAAACACTTATGGTGCTTCTCATTAGCATAGAAAAAATGGGACAAATTATTTTTCACATTTTTAATTTCAAATAAGTCAATACAATCTCTGTTCAGTAGGTTGAAAAGAAGGGAATGCTTGACATAGTCATCTTCACTACCGTCGAAGAGTTCCTGTATCACTTGGTGATTCTCCTCACTGGCATAGTAAAATGGGTCCAGCTGAATATTAAGCCCTTTCAGCAGAAAACACAAATCGTGGAGTTGAGGCATTATGTCAAATTTACTCCACAGATAAGTCACCAAATGGTACTTTCCCTCCTTTCCTAACTTATACGTTTGAACTCCTTTTTGTTCCTCCTCCACATGATCGCAAATGAGTTGGTCAAATGAAGGGTTATCCGTTTGTGCTTGCTTGAGGTGAAAATTGAAAGGGTTTAAAATCTTCGAACTGTACAATATTTTTGCTGTGTTTATTTTGGAGAGACTTTCTCTTCGTTCCCCTTCTTCGATGCTCTGTGGGAGGTCTCCTCTAGATGTGTCTCCCTTCACATCTGCTGTGCTTTCTCCTAGACAAATCCACACATAACGTAGCTCGAGCAATTTCGTTACCAACTCCGTGCGAGATAATCTCTTTACTACTCTCGACAAGGAAGAAAATAGGTTCCCCATGCTGAAGTCATAAAAACATGTCCTCAAAAAGTATACAGCTGGACAAAGGAAATACAAACACGTTTCGTACATATAAAAGACAATCTTTCTCACAAAATGGAGATTAAAATTGAGATAGTTCAAATGGGTCGTGATATAAATCAGTAGAGCATTCTTTTCACTCCTATGGAAGTGAATAATCATTTTTTTTTCCACCTCAATTTCGAATAGAAACTGAAATCGCTTATGGTCATTGAGGTCTTCTGCAATCTTGTTCTTCTCACTGAGATGTTTTTGTACCATGCTACCTATTTCTTTGGGTCCACCTGGCCATCGTAAGTCATACACTACAGTGTGTCTGTTTTTTTTTATATGGAGATTCATATCGAGAAGAGTCATCCTCGAAATGTCTCCTATTTTAATCAAAACTTGTAAAATTTTCTCACATCTCTCTTTGTCGAATTTTTCCACTAACAATTTTTTATAGCCGTCCTCGACAAAAATTTTTTGCAAATCGATTTTGTTTAACTTGTTCGCATTCAATTGGAGGAGCAAATATTTCGTAATTACCAACATATTGAGAATTTTTTTTAAAAATGGAGGAATGCCTTTTGAGGTTTCAGGATGGAGTCCCTCCTTTGCTTCTCCCATCTGTGCATGAAAGGAATACATACTTAACAGTAGCTTCTCAATAATAGCCATTTTTTTGTCTATCAGGATTGAATTATTCAAAATGATTTTCTTCACGAAGGTGTAGATAAATGGGTAATCCTCAACTTGGAGAAAATACAGAAATGCAAAGTAGAGATCACTGCTCAGGAGAGAATTGTATGTGCTACTTTTTTGGTTCCTGTTTTTTTTCTGCTGATGTTGTTGCCCTCTCGTGTTGAAGTGGTGCACATGTAAGGTGTTATCCATTCCTTTTAGTTTATTTTCGCTCCTCTTTAGGGCCTTCTTCACTACACCTACCGTTCTGGTGATATAACCCACGTCCCACTTCGTCACGTTGTGCTTGTTAATCCTGCTGCGCGCCTTTTTTAGTAGATACGTAAGGGCATTCCTACTGTGAGCATTTCCTTTCTGTTGGGTGTGCCTGGCGATATGATTAGGGGGGATGTCTGCTTCCACCTCCCATGCGCTGCTCCGTCCGACCATGTGGGGGATTTCTTCGCTCTCCTCACTGCTTCCCCCTTTTGGGTTTTTCGCCTGTGCTAGACGCTCTGAGTGGTTTACGAGGTGTCTCCTCCCGCGGTCGTCATTCGGTCGGTTCGCGTCATCCGCTTCGTCCGCTTCGTCCGCTTCACCCGTTTCACTCATGTCATCCGCGCCGTCCGCTTCACCCGTTTCCTCCGTGTCGTTTGCTCCCCCCACTTCAGCGGCGCCCCCTTCGCTGGCCGATTCACCAGACGATGCTCCCATTTCCTCAAAATCGGTACCCGTGAAGATGTCCTCCAGTTGGTCCAACTCCTTGTCACTTTGGTCGACATCCCCCCTACGCTGGCCGTTCTCTCCGGGACTCTTTCCCCACGCGTCATCGCACTCGTCGATTTGATTCTCAAGGGGGGTCTTCTTCTCCCCTTGGAATATTTCGATTTCGACTTGGAGTTGTTCTACTTCACCGAGATTATCTTCCCCATCAAAGGTGTGCTCGTATGGATCCATGGGTTCCTCCCTCGCCATGTGAAGAAGTCCTCCCAATGGGAGCTGCGGGTGTCTTTCGATGGGAAGTCTCCCCCTGGATGCGTCCGCCGTGTGTGTAAGTTTACAGAATGCCTTAGCAATCGGGTTCATCTCCCCTTCGTCATCGTCTTTCGATGGTCCGAAATGGGGATGCTTATTTGCGGGTTCGCTTATGTTCCCACTAGTCTGATCACTTCTGACGGATCCCCCCTGCGGAGGGCACTCCGTGGCGTTTGCCCTCCCCTCTTGAACAACACCGGGGTGGTAATTATTATGACCTCCACTCTCTCCTTGACTCCTGGGATCTTCATCACTCATCCTGTGCGATTTAATTTTACTATCTTGTAAAAAGTCATACACAGAGAGGAAGCTATCATGCATGTTGTTCGAGTCTCGTCTCTGTCCCTTTGGAATTCTCCACGCAGGATTGAAGTACTCCCTTTTGGTAAAAACGGATTTGTATAGATGGGGAATACACTCGGGGTGATTGAGAGAAAAGTAAGCAATGAGAGACATACCGAAATTGTACACATAGCTAACAGATCGGTTCGAACATCCCACGTAGTACATAATGGCATTGTGTAGAGCCTTCTTTTGGTCCTTCCCCAATTCATCATTTTGAAATAAAATAAGAAAAAGAATCAGGTAAAAGGGAAGAGTCTTTACCTTCCGATGTAACTGTAGGGTGCTGATAACGAAGAGGAGAGAATCCCTAAGATGGTCTTTTTCCAAATGGAGAAGTTTAATCAATTTGATGGTCCTCCATCTGTTGTAACAAATTGTGAGATCGTTCTGCATTACATTTTTGAAGATGTGAAATTTATTTTTTTCGATGGCTATCTTGATATAAGAGTCGTAAACAATGTTTTTGTAAAAAGGGGGCCGGTAAGTATTTCTCGTTTTGTTCTTTACCCCCTCCTCCTCAAGGTTTACATCGTTCGGGGCAATCCTTTCATATGACTGAGAGAGTAATTTTGAAAAGGATTTATATATATCTTCGTTTGATGGCCTTTTGTGTAGGGGCTGTCTGGATACATAGTGACTCATGGAGGAAGGGCCACTATCCTTTTCGCTTTCTCCTTTTCGATTTGCAAACATCTGTATGTACTTCAACATTTTCAAGTTCGCCAAAAGGTCTTCATTCTGGTCAGCCAAGTGGGACAGGAATCCTCCTCTTCTCTTAGAGTATATATTTTCTACAAATTTGTAGAGGTGCTCAAAATTTTCGTTAATTGTCACTATTTTTACCCTATTGCGGAGGAGGTAATTTATGAGGTCATCCGAGCTCTCCCCGTGGAGCGGTCTCTCCCCATGGAGCGGTGTCTCCCCATGGAGCGGCTTCTCCCCATGGAGCGGTGTCTCCCCATAGGGCGGCTTCTCCCCATGGAGCGGCTTCTCCCCATGGAGCGGCTTCCCCACCCCCCCGTGGTTGTAATATCTCCGGAAAAAACTCAAAAGGTTGGTTAAATATTCAAAGTCGTTCGAATGAAAGAGGATGATGTAGAAGAGGATGTGAAAGAAGGTATAAACATCTACTAGGTAAAATAAATTGTGATAGAGTTGGAAGCAGTTCTTCGTGAAATTTGTATCTTTGTTGTTCGTGCAGGTCATTATCTTCTTGAATAACGTAAAAATGTTCAGTACAGTCTTCGTTTTGCTATTTCGAGAACTCACAATCATATCGATGTCTACCTTTATTTCGTCTTCCGCGTGTTGCGAGAAGTCTTTCTTCAAATATTTGATCAGCTCCAGGGCGTTCAGGTCCTTTTCGAAAACGTCCAGGAGTTTCTCCACCATGGGGGTGTCCTGGACAGACGGGTTCACCTGGGGGGCAGCCTGGACAGATAGGCTCTCCCAAGATGGACTTCCCCCCGCTGCGTCATCACAGTCCCCCCCGACAATGCGACTCAAATGTTCGTCATAAATTACCGCTTTGCTGTTGCACTCTCTGCTGTGGAAGAGCTCACCCAGATCGAAGAGCTCCCCCCCCTGTGGGGCGGTCCCTCCTTCTGATGACTCCACCCCCTCATCGGGGATTTCCACTACCTGTCTCGGCAACAGGTTGTAAAAATCGCCCAAAATTGAAATAAAGTGCAACAGGTTAATGTGCATGTACTTGTAAAAGATCACCAGAAATAAAAAGGAGAACTCGTAATCGTTTCTCAAGATAGCTCTATGCTTATACGCGTAGTAAATATATTTTAGGAAAACAAAAATTTTGTCAATTTCAGTTTTTCGCTTCGATTGGGTATATCGCCCTACCACCACTTCTGCACTTCCGCGGATTGCACTCTGTTTTTGACCTAAACGTTCACTCCACGTTAGGTGGCTGGACCAGGTGGCATCATCCTTCTTCCCCTTCCTCCCTTCTCTCTCACCACCGTTGTGACCGTTTCTCCCCTGCAGCAGTCTTAATGTCCTTAAACAGAATAACACAAAAATTTGTTGAGAGGAGTAAAGCAAATTGAAGTAGATGCTCTCCAAAAGGTTTTTCGGTTTCTCGTATGCCAAATTGACAATCTCCTTTGTGAAAAGTTTGCAATTCGCTGTTCCTGTAGATGCAATGTGTTCATCTATCAGATAGTAGTTGCTCAAAAATTCTTCCAAATTGTCATAAAATAATTTTATGTAACCATCTTGGTCTAATTCCAAGGACATATACTTTATGTCGAATTCCAGGGTCAAACACAAGCGGGTGTATACATCCATGAGTACAAAATCGTCTAATTTTACATTTTTATGATTCTCTTTGCAGAGGATGTATAGCTTAATGAGGATGAAGAAGCTGTATATAAGGAGCACGTTTTTCTTCGGGATGTTATCCTTTTTAATCTGTACTTTTAGATTCTTCTTTATCCAAAAGGGGTCACCAAAATTGGGGGCCTTCACTCTGTTTTTTTCGTTGTGCAAAGGGTGTTGTTCTCTTCGTGGAGTTCCTCTACTGTGGGTATTCCCATCTGGTGTGACAGCGGTAGGATTTTCTTCCCCTACACTTAACACGGTTCCCACATGGACAGATTCGCCAAAGTACGATTCGCCAAAGTACGATTCGTCAAAATACGATTCGTCAAAAGTAAGTCTCTTCAAAACGGGGTCGTACTTAAAAAGATCATAAATGTTATCACCATTTATTTGTTGTAGGCAAATATAGACGAATGCCAGGAGGCGACTCTTAACCAACCTGGTTCTCTTCATTATGGCAATGGATCTACTGAAGAAGAACTCAAAAAAGGCATCACCATTAGAGTGTATTTCGTAATGGTTAGAAAATCCTTTGGGTGGCTGATTTTCTCGAGTCCACTTTGCATATTCTTCTTCCTCATCTGTTTCATCTTTTTTTGCAAAATGGGAAGAAGGACTAATGGTCCCCCCATCAACACATGCATCGTCAATCGGGTTAGACTCTCCATTATTTGTATATTCATCGTGGGCAGCTTTCCCTAGTAAAGCACCCCCATCAGGGTGATTATTACTCTCCGCTACTTTAACCCCCGGGAGAAGAAAAAAAATATCCTCAATTTTGGTGTTCACGGGAATGTAATAAAATATCCTTTGCCAATTATGGTTAACAAAAAAACGAAAATATTTATAAAAAATTTTAATTAAGACATAATTTTGGTTGATTAAAAAATATTTTACAATATCAAATGGGGTGTAATAGTACTTAAATTTTGTCCAGCTCAAGATGTAGATGTTGGACGATTCAACTTCTGCGTTGCTTTCTGTGAACCCTTCACTGCTGGCAGTTCTGTTCATGTAATCTTTTTCTCCCATCTTTGTAGAATCATTTATATTTTTCTTGAAGATGCTAAAAATGTCGGACAGTTTATTTTTATTACTGTAGTTTTTGTGCTTGTCGGAGTTTAAATTGGGGGGTTCGTCTTCTCCCCCTGATGTACCACAGCCCGGGTGGTTCCTTCCTCTCCGTCTTTCTCGATCCAGGAGCTTCATAACGTAGTTATACATTTTGTACTTATAAACTTGCCGTAGTATCTCCTTTCTGTACAGCTTCAATTTCGTTTTTACAATTTCGTTTTTCTGTACGGACTCGCGGCTTTCGCTGAACGAGTTGTAGTCTACGTCGTGGAGAAATATGCTGTGGGGAATTCTCCTCTTCACTTGGTCATTAAGTCTTTTCAGTGAGTTCGACGCAGAGATGCTTCCTTTCTCCATTTCAACGCTGTCAGCAACGTTGCTGCTGCTTTCAACTCCGCTTAGATCTGCCTGGTCGATCGAAAGTCCCCATATCTCGCTGATTCGGTTTTGCTCCTCCTCACTATGGCCGCTGGCACTGTTCTCACCATCCCTGTCGCTTTCGTCTCCGGACTGTCGCTCGTTCGGAGGCTCTGATGTGTGACCACCCATATGCATAGTGGCTTGTCCGCCTTTGTGGGCCCACTTGGGTCTCTTCCTTCGGCGCTTCTTTACCTTATTTTTTATCAACTTGGTTAGGAAGTGGCCCTCTTCATCGGTGTGGTGACCCTCACCAATGTCGCACCCCTCGTCAGTGTGGTGACCTTCACCGATATCGCACCCCTCGTCAGTGTGATGACCTTCAATGTCGCACCCCACGTCGCTCTCATCTGAGGTCAGCACCACATCGCCAGCCGACTGCCCCTCGCCCAACAGGTACAGGACAACTCGCAGGGAGACGCACAGCACAGTTTTCAGCTTGAGCATCTGTACGTTTATGTCGACATGCTGCATCAAGTTTGCACTGCTTACCCTTTTCACACTGTAATACTTGTTCACATATTTTGAAGTGATCTCATTATCGCCTGACTCGTTCAGAAGATAAAACATATTGTGGTAATTATTATTTTCCTCATTTTTGTTAAGATTGGTAGGGACATATCTGTACTGACCGATTCCGTTGTTTTTCAAATTGAGCAGTTCGATTATGTTTGTGTCATCTTCCTCTCTGAAGAGAAAAGGGTCGTACGTCACAGCTCTCTCTAGGAAGTCAAACAGGTTTTTAATTTGGAAGAGGCACTGCAAGGGGAAGGGGAAAAAAAAAAAAAAAAAAAAAATTTGCAGGGGAGGATATATGTGTGATGGGGTAACATCTTCTTTGGTGGGATGACGCACAATTATGCAAAAGGAAAAAATCTTATAGAAATATTAGGTGCTTATATACATGTGCAGTTTGCACGTTGAACAGAGAGTCAGAAGAGGTGGAAGCATCCACTTGCGCAATGGAGTGAACCCCTCAGTTGGCCTTCTCGAGAGATGTTACATCGGCCACATGGGATGACGGGAGTACTCACCTGAAAATCGCTCAGGGGTGACTCGAAGTACCTCCCCCCGTAGTCATAAACGGAGTAAACGAAAAGTTGATGCAAAGACGCCATGCCATTCTGCTCAGCTGCCAACACAGCATCGTGGTAGTTATAAAAAAATAAATGAATTAAAAATTCTGACATGTTCAGAAATTTTATTTTATACAAAATTAAATTAAAATCGTCTTCTGCATTTTCCAGCATCACGTAGTAGTCATCGATATTGCATAGGTATATGTTGCTACACGGCTGTACATCATCGGATCGACTTATATTTTTTGTTATGTCTTTTAGAAAGTCCATGTTGAGGAAGCCCTTTTCAGAGGGGTCCTCACTTAATCGGTTCATAAATATTTTTCTTTTATTTTGACTTATGTCGTGCACGTCTAGGTATGCTCTTAGGTTTAGAAGCTCTTCCCTCCTTCGTTCTGCGGCTGCTCCGTTTGGACAGTCCGCAGTGTTTTCCTCATCTGCCAAGCTTCCCATCCCGGACAATCGACTGTTCAAAATTTGAATTGTCTCTCTATACAGGGTGTAAATCCCATCGTCCAAGTTGATGCTCTCCGTGTTCCTACACCCCCCCCGTAGGTTCAAAAAGCACATGTGCATATTTTGGCTTTTAATTAACTGTTCATTGATATCGTACAGGAGGGAGTTATTGTTAAACTTGTCTTGATAAAAAAATCGGAAGAAGAAAATTTTTTCTATTTCATTACGGTACATATTTAACGTGCTCGTGGCGCTCTTCATGAGGGAGGTGAATTTGTGATTGCTTCCATTGTCCTCTGTGTCGGGGAGGAAGCGCTCACTGTATGTTAGCAGCAGGGTGTTGTCCTCACACATTTGAAGGGAGGAAATTCTGTCCACCTTGTCTGCGCAGTTAGGTGCGTGGTCAGATGTGTGGCCTGATGTGTGGCTAGATGGCTGACCAGATACCTGACCAGATGCCTGACCAGATGCCTGACCAGATGCCTGACCAGATGCCTGACCAGATGCCTGACCAGATGCCTGACCCAATGTGCATTCCTCCACTTCGTGCAAGCTTTTATTTTTAAAATATTTCAGGACGCTCGCTTTATTTTTATCCAAGTATTTAAAAAATTTGTACTTGTTCGTCTTTCCCCCCTTTTGATAAACGGCCAATTCATTTGTGCTGAACAGCACCACAACATAGTTGTCGTTAAAATCGAGGCAATTAATATATTTTTCTTTGTCCTCCAGGTTGACTCCAGGGGAGACACTCAAACTAATTTGCTCCAACTGCTTACTCGCAAAGTTGTACATAATTGTGTGGACTTCCTTCCCTCGTCCGTCATCACAGTGAGCAATAATTAGGGTCTCCCCATTTTTTACTTTAAAATAATACACTTGGTTGTCCTTTTGGAAGTGAAAATGTTTGATTTGTTTTGGGGAAATGCCGGCGTTCAGGCAATCTTCGACATCTGTTTGCTTGGGTAAAAAAAAAAAAAAAAAAAATGATATGAAATGATGAAGAGGTGTGGAGAGTCCACATGGTGACATCGAGCAGGGGGATGCACCTACGCTTAAGTGACCGATCCGTGAGCAAAAGTTATGCCGATGGGTCCCCCCCACACGTAGCCGTAATTTCCGAGCGGGACACTCAACTAACACGGAGGTATTTTCTTCACGACGGAGTTCCCCCCTTTTTTGTCACGTCTTACCCATAGTGCCCCATTTCGGTCGACAATGTAAATAGAACCCTGGTGCACACAGAAGAAAAGGGCATTCGATGAGAGGTCCTGTCTCCTCAACAATCTTATTTCGTTTAACTGTTTGTTTTTGTCAATGCGTTCGAACGCCTGCATGGAAATGTGATTGTTCCTCTGCAACACGAGCACGTTCGAATCACCAATGCACACGCATTTATCAATTTTATGGGAACCTGTGTTCAGGGTGGTGAGGGAAAAATAAATAACCATAAGTAATGCATGGGAGTGGGTGGGCGATGGTACAACTCTGTGGGGAAGTATCCACGGAGAATGTGCATCAAAAGTGATCGTAACTACGTTCTGCTGGGGGGGGATGCCACTATTTATTTGCCTTTTCAAGTCTGCGCTTGAATTCTTCAAAGTGGAAAATGAAGACACGTCCCAATTGTGGCTTCCCTCTAATCGGCACCCTCCCCAACTGTCGCTATCTCATTACTGTTGTGCCGGAACACCCTCCAGGTGTTGCTTCGTCGCACACAAATGAATATGTGCCTTTCCAAAGAAATGGTGACTGTGTCTCCATACTTGGACACCGTTCTTCTGTCGGAGAAACGTCTGTTTTGAGCGTTTTCCGTTCTTCCTATGTTCCCAATGGCTTTACTTTTCTTATAAAAAACGTTCAAGTCGCGCGCGAAATCGCGCACGTTGATCTCCAGCACTTTATCAATTTTGATCATTTTGCACTGTGGTAGGTCGCGGAAGGATTCGTTCCTCTGCAGTAGAGCCCCTTGGAACACTGCTCAACAGTGGAATAATCTCACTGCCGCTTTTTCACTTAATCATACTTTTTCCAAATGTTTGAGTTCTCCCCGCTGCGGCATTTGCTAAAGCATGCGCTGGGGAGAAGAAGGGGCATCCCTCCCAGTTCATTCCCTTAGCGCACATGCATGAATACACATGAGTGTATAAGCATACATAAATGCTTACATTTGAATACCCCCCCCAACGTTTTGCAACATTCATGTACGCTGAGGGGGACTCTGCCTGCCTTAACTTAGCTCGCGCAAGCAAAGGTATCGGCACATGCAAGTGCTACGTGGGTAGGCACATGGACGAGATAACCTTTGGAGGAGAAGTTTACAAAGTGCTCACATAAAGTATGAAAAAAAAAAAATAAATAAATAAAAAATACAATGCCAACCGAAATAGGCATAAAAAAAAAAAGGCGCAGCGTGAAACAAACATAAACGAGGCCCCTTACAAATGGAATGAAAGCTGAAAGGAATAAAAAAAAAAAACCTGCACGTTCGCATTTTTATTTTGCCGACAAATAACTTTTGCATACGCGAAATGAGAACCGAACCGACTTAACATGAAAAAAGCGTTGTGCGCGCTTTAGGTGTGTCCCGTTTTTTTAACCGATTTGGCAACAGAGTGAAGCGCGTTTTTAATGGAATACCGCAGCTTTGGAGGAGTTTTTTTTTTTTTTCTTTTCCCATTTCTACACATCTGTTTTTTGGCTATTACGGGGGCAAATTTTGAAAGGATGTATTTTTCCCCCATGGTCGTTCTTCCCCCATCTGCTATCCATTTGCAGAAAAGGGGGTTCCTCGCGAAATTGCCAAAATTTGCGCGGCACAGGGGAGGCGAGACGTGCGCATAAATTTGCTCCCACCGGTGCGTCCATTTGAGCGCTTGTATATTCACTGTGTGGACAGCACTTATTGATAGAGTTACATAGGGAAGAAAAACTCTGGCACATGAGTGGAGAGATGGTCCGCCGCAAACCCGCGCAAATAGGAGAAAAACCTGGACAGGGATGCTCCCCCAAAAGAATAACCACGTTGTTCTCCCCCGAAGGTCAGCTGCAAACCCGTTTCCCCTCTGCGCGACGCTCCGCTTTCCATTTTCAGTCGCTAACGAGTATGTGGACTTATTTACATTTTGCCGCTCAAAGTTGGAAAAAAAAACAAAGGTAAGAAAACAAAAATGACGAATGAGGGAAGGGGGGGGAAAAAAAAAAAATTAAATGATAAAAAATGCGCATAGTGTGCTGGTGAGGCGGGGTGAAATGAAAAGGTATACAGTAAAAAAAAAAAAGGGGAAAATTAAAAAGGCTTTAATTTTTCTCTACACGAATGAGAGGCAAGCACACAGTGCGCACAAGTGTGTAGGAATACATGCACACATCCGAACATATACATATGCACACAAGGAGGGTGATCAAAGTATAATTAATAATGGAAACTCCTTTTCTTTAATTCTGTGAATGAATTAATTTTACAATTGTTGTATGGGAAAAGTGAAGAGAGGTGTGTGTGTGTGTGTGGGGGGCAGGGGAGGCAAACATAGCACTATGATATGCCTGCTCACTTCGCCAAACATGCATGCAGTGTTGTGAGGGGCGTGCTAGGATGTATGTAATCACATTATGCACGCACCACATGCGCAACGTTCGCGGTATGTAGCACTACCCCCCAGAGCAGCTGCCAGCCGTGGATGAAATAACCGTAAAGCGATGAAAAGGGGAAAGATTAATTAAAACTAAAACTGAAGCTGAAACTGAAACTAAAACTGAAACTAAAACTGAGACTGAAACTAAAACTGAAACTAAAACTGAAACTAAAATTAAAACGTAAATTAAAATTAATAAAAATGAGTATGATAATGATATCAACCAATGAAATGTCCATTTGGGCAGCCAAAGATTAAAAATTAGAGAAAATGCTCGTGTGCGCATGTTGGAAGAGAGGGGGCGGGGCCATGAGGCTTATGCTATTTTCATTCCCATTTGGGGCTTCGACTGGGATGGGGCATGGTGTTCTCCTACGGGGTGAAAGACAGAGGGGGGGGAGGGTCCAAATGGGGCAATGTTAGCCTCGCGGGGGCATGCAACTGTGGCAACACGCACGCAAAAGGGAATCTCAAAAGGAATCTCAAAAGGAATCTCAAAAGGAATCACAAAACGAATCGCAAAACGAATCGCAAAACGAATCGCAAAACGAATCGCAGAAGGGTGTGTACCCTCCTGCAAATAAGCACTTCTACACATATACACAGCGCAATGGGGTAGAGGCGGTGAAAAAAAAATACTCACCTATAATGATCGCGAACTGCTTGTTCTTCCAATTAATGGTGTCGTCATTGGACCTCCAAATCCTCTGCCCGTTCTCAAACTCGAAGAAGGTGATTTTGTCGAATATGTACTTGGGCAGGAGGGTCCTTTTTCTTATCCTGTTTTTGATGTCGAGCATGTTGTCATTCGGCTGCGGGGGGAGGAAGCGTAAAAGAGGGGGGGGGAAATGAATACATGCAGGAGGGAGTGGCATCACGCAGAGGCGCATAGCACACAAATGCATAATTATATGTATGTGTTTGTTTGCGCCCGTGAGGCAGTTCCTCCCTACATCCACGAGGACGTCAAAACTGTAGCCGAAAACTTCCTTCGAGGGTGTCTGGTTGAAAACGTGAATTATCTAAAGGGGAAGGGGACAAAAAAAAGGCGAAATTTTTCGGAGGGAAGAAGGGAGGCACAAATGGGGGTGTTCATGTAGGTGCAAATGGAGGAGCTAATACAGGAACACATAGAGGTGCTAATGAAGGCACAAATAGAGGTGCTATATTTTTCCCCTTTTGGTGTCCCCCATTTTAGATGGCGCCAAATAAAACCGCAAAAGAGGTGGTTAAATTGTAAACAGCAATACTGTCCACCTTTTTCTGGCGCATGGAGTAGCAGCTCAGGGGAACCCACCTTCAGCTGGTCCGTTTCTATCAAATGCTTCTGCTCGTCGGTAAAATCAGGCTCCATCCTCAACGGAGTGACATACACATTTTTGATATGGTTCGTTTTGACAAAATCCATTTGTATCAGCTGTTCATTATGGCTCAGGTATTTAATTTTGGGGCCGAAGGTAAAAAGTAATCTAAATTTTTGCTTGACATCTATTCCTCTTTTTTTCAAGTAGGGGTTAATTTCTAACTTAATTTTGTCAATTAAATCTTGCACAGTTGTGTAATTGTTGGACAAGTAGTGTCTGTTCGCCATGGTGCTACTGGACCTGTCCGAGTTGGACGATCCGGAGACCTCACTGCTGGAATCTACATCTCCTTGGAAGTAATTCTCCTCCCCTTTATGCTTATTAGGTAAGCTTTTCCTAAGCTTAATATGGCCTGTAAATGCCGCAACAGATTGTACATTCGCGTTGAACAGGTGAACTACATAGTGAAAATATTTGGGGGAATCCTCTGGGTAAAGTCTCGTGAAGTATTTGTAATGAAATGGAAGAAGGGACAAACAAAAAGTTTTCTGTTCGGTGAGTGAGTTATGCTCTAATGCTATGGCATGCTGTTTTATTAACGTTTCAAATGGCATGGGTCCATATGTCGAGTTGCTATTTTTTTGATAATTATCTTCATCCGAATCGGAATTAGAGGTGAAGGAATCAATATTGTACGGGTTAAAATTGATAGGGCTATTTAGAGGGGGGTATGGAAAAATCAACACATGTGTGGGATCTACATTCATTCTGTAACAGACATGCTTAAAGATCTGTTTGGTTGGACATCTTATATCAATGTCCAATTCGATTTTGCATAACTCCTTTTTTAAAAATAGGAAATTCGAGTCGATGTAATTTAAACAGCTTTTTTTTAAATCCTTCTTTAGAACAACCCCCGCGCAATTCCGATACTTCCCCAGCTGATAAATGGGGTCATATAATTTAAATCGGAATCTGTTTACATATATTTTTCTCTCTACAAAATCTAGATAGTCACATATGACATAAAAGGGCAAAATGGGTTCTTCCTTGTCTTTCAGTCCTCCACATTTTTTGATAATTTTGGCTCTTCTGTTTTTTCTCCTTCTCCTGTTCCCTTGGCTTCTGCCGCTGTCCAGGGGGGCATTGCTGCTGATGATGCTGTCGTTGACTGGTTCGCTGCTCTGGGCGTTCCCTGCTCGATCGTTTGGAACCATCAGGTTGGGGACCCCCACGTTTGGCGATACCTCCATCGCGTTTGACGGCACCCCAATCATGTTAGCCGCTTCACCCACCACGTTAGCCGCCTCCCCCATCACGTTCTCGTTCGATCCCATCACATTCATGCTGTTTATGCTGTTCATATTCTCCTTCAGCAGAGCCCTGCTCCTGTCGTTCATCTGCGCCTCGCTGGCATCATCATTGTCAGTGTCCTCGCAAGTTCCATTTTCTGCCCCAGCTGCGATGTTCTCACCATGTGTACCACCCTCTCCTCTGTTCTTATGATAGGAATAAATGCTATCGCTCATATGTTCACCGTTCATGAGGATCTTACCGTCTGAATTTTTTTTTCCCGCCTTGTTGCAGCTGCTGTTTCTGTTAATTTGTTCACCGCTTGACTCTCCTACGTGTGACACCTCGCCGGTGTAATTCCTGTGGGGATCCTCCTGTTTTATGAAGTTATCACGGACGTGATCCCCGTTGGGTGGGTTTGCTCTGCCCTTAGGATTTTCACTCTCCTCGCTGTTACTACAACCGCTAGCACTGCTACTGCCACTGCTTGCGCCGCTACTATCACCCCCGTGGCTGCGACCAGGTTCTCCCGTTTTGACCCTGGATCTCACGTTCTGACCTGGCCTGCCACCCGAACAGGGATAATTGCCTGTTTTTGTTGTTCCCTTCAGATGAGCCATATCAACATACGCTTCGATCTTCTCATCATCCGAATTTAGGTTAAAAAAGTTTCCTTTGTATTCACCACTGTTCAGGGGAGCAGCCGAGGGATCCACATTATTATCCATTCTCGTATCCGGTGAAGTAGGCATTTTTTTTTTTTTTTCTTCTTTTTTTTTCGCTTCTTCTTATGATCATATATTTCGTTCGTGTACACAGATTCTAATGGATCCTCCGCGTTGAACATGTAGTAAGCTGTACTTTCCGAGGTGTATGTCAGATCCGAGTTGGCCGAGGAACAGAACGATATTTCGGAGTCGTTCCTGGCGATTAGGTCATTCGAAATGTTATTTTCGTTGGACGAATTAAAGTTCACGCTGGGTACTCTTAGGTTATTATTATGTCCATAATCGTTTTTAAGATCACTGTTGCTCGTCCCGGAGGTGTTCTTCCCATCTGTCACTCTTTCTCCTAACACGTTGGTACTATTGGAGATGCATTTATACACTAATCCGTTCGCTTGACCCTCTTCATTTTTACCTGCCTTAATGGCCATATGGGTTACCCCGTTTTGAGCATATCCATTGGTGTAATTCAAATTTTGTATGGAAGTACCCATCACAGCCTCGTCGTGGTTTTTTTTTTTCTTCTTTCTTTTGACTTCTTCCTTTTGTATATCTTTTTCAGGCACTCTTTTTTCGTCATCCGTTGAGAGATCCGAAGTGGGAGGAGAGTAAAATGGGTACTGATAATCTCTACATATATTTACACACTCATTGTTGTAAATATTAGGTGGGTGCTTCTTCTTCCTTTTAAAAATGAGTTTCTTATTGTTAACAGCAGCTTCGTTCACGGACATCAACATGCTTTTACTTAACAAGGAGTACTCGTAGTTTATTCCGTTTTTCTCAAATTTTGTGCCGAACTTTTTGAGGTAGAGGTAAAGGTTCATTACTTCTTGGCTGCTCAGATTTTCTTTCGTCATGTTTAGTGCACTGAAGTTTTCGTTTTCGACATCCATGTGTTCGTCCATTACGTGGGTGTTGTCCTTCATATCGTCTATGATCAGCGGCTGGTGGGGGTCCTCACGGTGTGGGTAATTTGCGTGGTTTGCATGGTTTGCACGGTTTGCTCGGTTTGCTCGGTTTGCTGCGCTTGCTCGGCTGGCATCCTCTTCACCCTCTTTGTCCTCTTCACGATCTGCATGGAGCGCTGGGTTGACTCCCTGCAGAGGGTCCTTCTCCATTGGGAGGTAGAAATTCAAGCTTGTGCCATTTGGGCCGTTCGCCTTGGATCCGTCCTTTTGACCCAAGCGGGAGGGGTCTTTCGTTCTGTCGGATCCTAGTTGAGTCTTGCGTGAGTGCTCCTCTTCCGCTGCCATCGTTGCTCTCGTAGATCCCGCCACTCCCACCACGTCCTCTTCTTCTGCCTCCCCGTAAGCGAAGTAATTCTCCTGCTGCATACGACTCGGAGCGGCAAAATCGATGTTGCCATCTAGCTGAACCGCCATTTCGGATGCCGTCTCCTTTTTCGTTTTCTTCTTCCTCAGATTAGAAGAACTCGTTCCATTCACAAAGTAGTCATCATTGAGAAGGTCCTTTTGACAAAGTTCACCGTCGATGGGTTCCCCGTTCGGGTTGGAAACTCCGATGTTTGACATGACGGGGAAGACACAATCACCGGAATCCGACGCGCAGGTAGATACCTTATAGTAAACACCATTCTTATTGCTAACAATGTAGCAACAGTTGTGCATTTTTTCAATGAGTTTTTTCTTCCTGTACAAAATTTTACTCAATATGTCAGCATTAAAAAAGAGATCATAGGTGACTTGGTTCTCGTCGGTGAGAAAAAGATCCTCCTTCCTTGTGCCCAAACGAACGATAAAATTTTTTTTCTTTTCCAATTCTGCGTTACTTAAGAAGTTAAAGATGAGAATGTCCCCCGGGACCATCTTATTATGAGCAATAATTTTTTTGGATTTTATTAAATTACATTTATTTTTATATTCAATAAATATTTTAAAATTCAGAGGGTCGTCTACGTAGTAGTATTCTTCTTCTTCATTGAGGTAACTCCTCCATAAGTCATAATTATAGCTAGTAATGTAACCCTTTTTCATTGCCTTGAGAATTTTTTGGATAATCCTGGATTCTAACTCCTTGGGCTTGAGGTACACATCGCAGTACATGAGGTCCAGACAAATGAGGGACGTATCACCTATCTTTTCTTCCGCGTAGATATCAAAATATTTAAAAAAAAACAAAACGTTTTTATTTTTGGTATTCGAATTGTTTTTTCGAATAGACGTTTTTTTATTATAGGGCAAATATAGTATGTCTATAGTTGGGAACAGATCGTTGGATTCCTTGTTCGTTTTTTTTAGCAATTCGTAGAGGTACAGTTGACTGTTGATCTTCATGTCTAGGGGGAAGTAACGATACACATCATTGGTGGGCAGCAACACGTAGAAACACTTTTTCTCCTTTACATAACCATTCGATGATGAGGAGGAGGCGGAAGAGTAGGAGTCCTCCCCTGAATGGGAAGAATACGAAGAGGAGTAGTACGACGAATTATTTGATGAAGAAAAATTTTTCATTCTGGAGTTGTTCACGTGGGATGATCTCCTCTTCGACCTTTCATTCTTCCTTTTGGATAAATATTTAATGTATTTATCAATCGACTTTGTGCTGCAACATGAGGGGACTGAAGATACGGTAGACAAGGAATCCTCCGCAGAGCTGTGTTGTGGAGGAAGCTCCTCGGGTGGGTTGTCACACGGGTCATTTAGGTCCAATGGCCCCTCTTCGGGGCTAGTACACTCTGCGTTCAATCCGCGTTTACTCACCCCCTTTTTCGACGCGTCCCTTCGGGTGCCCTTCTCCTGGATGCACTCGTTCCACTCATTTTCGTGCGTTTTCTTCCCCCGTGATGTTGCATGTTCGGTTCGACTGTATCCATTTCCATCACTACTTCCTCGGTCGCTCCGGCTGGATATCGCTCCCGCTTTGTCACGTTCTTCCTTGGGAGTCCTCCCGCGTTGGAAGTGTTCACCCACGAGAGCTTGACGGTAGGGATCCCCACCGTCTGCTGGCACTTCCGATTTGAGTAACACAGACGTGGAGTGATCCCTCATGGGGCGATTGTCCCTCTGACTCGACACCTTCTCGAGCTCCTCCGCCTTTTCCACCCTCTCCATCTTCAGCTTCCTGGACTTCCTCAACAGATAACCCTCGCGCTTCTTCCTCTTGCAGAGGTAAATCTTCTTTATGATTTTCAAAATTTTACAGAAGGTCTCCAAAACGGTTTTGTTCCTATCAAATTTGATGTTAAAAAGAGAGGGGATGCCAACTGGGGGGAGGTCACTGAACGATTTGTACAGATAGGAGTACTTATCGAAGACTCTAATTTTTACATATTGTAATATTTCTTGTTTCAGTTTGGTCCTCCTTCTGTTAATAATTTCTTCCATCCTGCATCTCTTGACAACCTGTGGATTAACCACCGCTGGGTCACACTCTTTAATAAGCTTGGGGATGAGCGATTTTTTTACATAGACCAGCATATAAGCACTGTAGTGTTTCATCCTCTGTTTGATTTTATCTGCGATGTCAAAGTCGTAGAGGTCACTCTCCATATTGATGTCGTACCCACCGAAGTTGTCGTTAATGACTGAGTACTCACTTACACGAAATATTTTGTCATCATCACATTTGAGCCAAAAATTTTCGTTGTGCTTATAGCTAAAGGAGTAGTAGTGTCCACTGTTCATATTCCCTTGGTGTACTGAAACAGCCTGTAGGACATACTCTCCTCCACTTTGGCAATACTTGGAGAGATCCAACTCTTTGTAAAATTCGAATCGATTATTAAGCTTCACCGTTTCCATTCGTTGGAGATCGAATGTGAATCTTTTCAGCAGAAATATACAAATATTTGGGAAGCTTAAAAACCTCATCCCTTTTTTAGCTTTCTGTTTTCCGTACCCATCCGTTTCGTAAATATTATCTCCTTCCAGGACTTCTGCCTCGATTGCTTTGTCCAGAGATTCATAAATATTGTTGCAGCCTTGTACATCCAGCTGAATATCTTCATAGGTCTCTTTTCTGACACTCTTGTAATCTATGTCTAGACATTCTATGTAAGTTTCTACTTCTCCTTCGAACATTTTTTTTACCGACCCTTCGACTACCGTTCCCTTCATTTGTTCTTCCACTTTGTCTAGTAACAACTTCAGCAACTCGTGTGTATCCTGTTGAGTGAACACATCACTTGCATCCCATCCAAAGGATCTTATGAGCTCTTTACATGACACAGCTTCATTCATGCAATGCAATTTGTAAAACAAATTTTGTAACGCCAATGATGTTGGGAGGATATTCTTCTTTTCATTTTCTTCTTCCAGGAGGATGTTCTTGTAATCTATTTCTTTCGACTTATCATATTTTGTTTTCCTTTTATTTTTGTGGTAGTACGAGGAGGAGGCTGAGGAGCAGGACACATAGGACGATGACCCAGAGGAGGTGATGGACAGAACTGACATGTCGCTGTCTGAGTAGGAGTCATCCTCGTCTCCCCTCAGGGCATTACCACTCCTTTCATTGTGGTGATCATCTGCATCAGAGTCTTCATCGGCGCTACCATCCACGCCTCCGTCCTCTTCAGCACCCGAGCCATGGAGAGCACCCATGGGAGAGGATTCTCCATCCCGCGGCACGGGGCCTTCTTCCCCCTCAGAGTGACCCACGGCATTATTCACCGAGCTGTCATTTTCCTTCTTCACGCTACCACTTGGCGTTAAATGAAAATTGTTGTTAGAAGCAAACTTTTTTTTCTTCTTCTCCTTGGACAGGGTCGAAATGTTGGACAAGTTATCAGACGAGCTAAAAGGAGACATGACATGATCGTTATTTTCAGCCTGGTCCACCTTTCGCTCATTTGCATATTTGTTAAAATTTTTTTTTTTTTAAATTCTTCTTCGATTCGTACACCATTCCTTTTTTTTTGTTCTTCTTACAATTCATTGTCATCACCATTTCGTTGTTGTACCCTTCACTTTTGTACACAGAGTTGTCATAGTACACCTCTCCGCTATCGTTGTTGCTTACATTGTTTTGCATCCCTCCTGTGTCTATAGACGGGTCAGATGACGAATTATGAACATAGGCATGCTTTTTATTGTTCTTTATTTCGTACTCGTTAGCCCCGACGTTAGGGACGTTGGTAATTTTGGCAATGTCGTTGCTGCTGATTCGACCAATATTTACAACGTTGGTGGGTCGATACGTTGCCCCTTCCTGTGTTTCTTCCCCATCGTTGTTGCTTACGTGTTCATGGGGGGCATACATCTGCTGGTATTCGCTAATCGTTTTTTTCTCTTTTACGTTTTCTACTTTATCCGCTTGCAGCTGATGGAGGTGGTCATATGGACGTTCCATTAGAGGGGACCCACTGAAGGGGGACCCATCCCCTAGGGCTGCATTATGCGCTGGCCCCAAGGGGTCTTCATTTGAGTGTCTAAGCTGACCAGTCGTGCTGCTGCCATTATCGTTGTCGTCGCTTCTGCTTAGATGATTCATCCGCAAGTCCGCATTCTTCATGTCATTCTTTACTCGGATGTTGTGATTATGTTTTCCCATTTCGTACAACTGGGATTCATCAGGGTCTGCGATGACTTCCGGTTCTCCAAAAGCTCCGTTTTGGATTCGGATATCGTGCTGAACCCCATCCCGTTTATGTTCGTCCCCCTGGGGTATGTGGCCCTCTCCATCACAATTGCCTTCCTCCCCATTGTTGTCGCTAGGCGTGTAGGGCACCATCCTCATGGGGGAAGTCCCCTTGAAGTGTTCCGAATCGGAACTGTCTACTCTTTCAAACTTTGTCTTTTTCTTCTTTCGATTCTTCGCGTTCTTTGAGTCCACCTCCCCACCGTCAACGATCATCTGGGTGGTGCAACTCTTGTCATTAGTGAGGCCCAAATTTTTCCTCCGTTTTTTTTTCTCAAATTTTTTTTTAAAAAACTCTAAAGTTTTTTCACCAATAATATTCTCTATATTAAAAATCATCATACAAACAGCTTTCCGAAAAATATTAATATGATACAGGAGTTGAAGGAGAGCATTCATATAGCAGGTCGCTCCATGATTTTTGAGACCAACAAATCCTGTCCTGGATTTACTATCATAGTTTATATCTCTGCTGTTTTTAAAAGATTCAGAACCGAAAGGGAACACGCCAGCCCTTAAAACGATTTGCCCATTTTCGTTGATAAATCCTGGCTCCCTTAATTTTTCAAAGGGAACAAAATTGTGCCAACCTCGATCAGTATTCAAATGAGAAAAACTAAAGTGATCGATTTTGTAGTACGATTTTCTATAATCTGCTAAGTTGATTAAAATTATATAGTACTGCACACTACTGAATCCCCAATCAGGAACCCAATCATCCTTTGCAATGGCTTCAATAAAGGATGATGCTACTGGGTACATATAATTATTCGATCTCGACTTTGCAATAAATAAAAGTCGAAAAATAAAATTGGGACATACTTTCCATTCCGAATACACATCCTCATTATTTCTAATTCGATCGAAAAAATTATCTACCACTAACTCGATTTCATTTTCTGTAACTTCCCTCAGATTTTTATGACTGTATGGTCCATCGAAGCATACATTTTTATTTACTTCGAAATGGTTATTGTCCGTTAGTTTTTCTCCTTTCTGACTGTAACTATTATTTTCGTCATAACTATCATCTACATATATTTCATCAATTTTGCATGCTTGCATATTTTGTTCATGAAACCGATTAAAGTTATTGTAATGGTTGTAAGTATTTATCGGGTCGTTTAGCATCCCATTTCCGTCTCCGTTCCCACTGTCTGACGAGTTGCTTCTTCTATTCCTCGAGTAGTTCTCCTCCTCATCATCGTTGCTGTTGTACATTTTCGCTGTTCCCTTCGACTGCGATGTTTCATATGTGTGCTGCTGGGCACATACGAAGTTGGAGGAGTGACGCAAATGCAGAGAATGAACAAACAGAGCCAAATGGACAAGCAGAACCAAATGGACAAGCAGAACCAAGTGGACAAGCAGAACCAAATGGACAAGCAGAGCCAAATGGACAAGCACAACCAAATGGATAAACAGAACCAAATGGACAAAATGGCACCGATTTAACGAACTCACTAAGATTCCTACGTATGATCGCCCACACGACCCACCGATAGATCAACTAGTGGGGTGGGCGCTGCCACTTTATGTAAATGCACATATACAGGGACGCGCGCGCCGTGGCGTGCACTGGCGCATGGAATGTCGCGAACTCCTCGTAAAGGTGTACATATGTGACCTTTACACATACAAATGGGCACATATATATTGTGCTGCTTCTTTTAAAAAACAATAGTGTGCTTTGGAAAGGTCATTTCTACGAGGAGATTATCGGCACTCATCATTAGTAGGCACAAAATGGACGTCACAAAAGAAAGCAGCTATATCTCCTTTTGGATAAAAAATGAAGGCATACTAGTACTGCTTCCCTAACTCCAAGTCGTCTCTTCGGCGGTGCAACGTATTCGTATGATAATATGTGCTGCTATTCTTCTTCGAAGTTTTTTCGTGAGGTCTTTTTGTCCACTTGTTTGGTCTCCTCGTTTGCATATACGCATACGGGAGGAGAGATCGACTAACCCGAATGGGGTGCACATTCCTGTACATGCGCACGCGGTACGCCTCTCCCGGGGCACACACTGGTCTGCACCTGACCTTCACTATATCGAAATGAACAATTCGCGAAGGGGGCACAGAACTCACAAATGAAGAGTTCCGCTTTCAGGACACAAGCAGGATGGCATCATCTAACAACGTCGCTGTTTTGATAGCTAATCTTCGCCTGCCCTGTGCTCTAATTCGACACAAGACGCAGTTCCCTCAGGGGTGCTACCACCGCTGAGAAGGGTGTGTTTACGTGTAGCTCTCCTGTGGAAACTGCACACGTGGGATATACCCTTCACAAGCGAAGTAGCAAAAAAAAAAAGTGGCAAGAATAAAAAGCCTGCATATATTTTGGTAACTATGGTGGACTTCATGCGTGGGTTTTTTTTTTTTTTTTTTTATCTCTTGACGAGTCCACTCCCAATTTACAACTAAAACGAGAAAATTATGAGAACATATGAAGCAGAAAAAAGAAAAAAAAAAAAGAGGTGGGGTTAAAAAAGAAAAAAACGAAAAACTGCATACATTACAAATGCGAAGAAGTACACGTGCGCATACGTATTTATATACGCATGTGCGTACGTACGCATGCTTGCTATATATGTTCAATACGTGCGGGCACGCAGTGAACTTCACCTGAGTGTATAAAACGTGTACTTAAAACGCATATGCTTTTATGCGTACGCAGGTCAATAATTTAAGATTAATTTGGGGATATTTCGAATCTCAAATTAGCTCAAATTAAAAAAAAAACTAAATAGCAAAATGAAAAAAAAAAAATAAATAAAAAGAATGCATTTTATGCTAACATGTTAAAAGGAAAAAAAAAAAGTACATTCTCATACGTGCAGTAGGAATTGTTTTTATGTAGATTTGTATGCAATACCATTTTGCATGTGCCACACGTGATATTGCGTACACTCGAGGAAAGTATGCATACGAAAGATATGCCGAGGGGAGGGCTGCCGACCGATGCGAAAGCAGTGTATAATTGTGTACAATTATGTGCAATAGTGTACAAGTCACGTACAGGTCATTACAATCATGTACGTATGCACGCCTTCCCGTTTGCCTCAAAAAATGAGCACTGCTTATGCCCTCCGCTCTTAAGCACATTTGGGGAAGACGACAATGCGGAGGGTGGTTAGCGCGCAAAGGAAAGCGCCAAGCTGAAAAAAGAGAAAAGTCGAAGGAGAAAAATGCAGGGAAATGATGCAGGAAAAAGGGAAGAGAAAAAAAGTGCAGGGAAAAATGCAGGGAAAAAAATACGTGAAATTTTGGTACACTTTTTCTTTGGGTCGAGGGGCGCGCGAAACTGGCACTAATAGGCAAAACTTCGCAAAAAGGTGGCGAAATGGTCGAAAAAAGTCCGCAAAAAAAAAAAAAGGCACACCTAACACTGACCAACTACGCAATCACTGGAAAGGACGATAGAAATGGCTAAACGCGTACGGAGGGAGAACACGGGAAAACCAGCCAAAAGGAAAAAAAAGAGGTCAACTTAAGTAACGTAAAATTGAATTCATACAAAATATGGTCCTTCCTCCCTCGATAGCCTTTTCTTTTTCAATTTTTTCTTCAAAACGTATAGTCATTTCTTCCCACCATTTGCGTACACATTTTTGAGAAGCTACTCTGACACATTGCGCGATAATGAAGGGGTGGGGACATACGGACACCTCTGCTTAAGTACCGAACTGCCACACGCGGTGAACAAAAAAAAAAAATGCAAACTAAAAGTGCAGATTAAAAAGAAAAAAAAAAATATATTGAGGAAATCGCAAAATGAAAAAAAAAAAAAAATAAAACAGAGTGGCAAACCAAATGGCATACAGTAGCACATAACAAAATGGCCCCCCCCAAAAAAAAAGCCAACAGATCAGCGCAAAAAAAATGAACAGCAAGAGACAAACGAAAGGGGAGCAACACATGATACCTTTGTAGCATCGCATTGATGAAGGCATATATACAAGGGCGTAATAGTGTGCATTTTCGTGGTGCACACTCGTTAAGTAACTTCAGTTCGAATGACCATACCGTGCGCGCACTGTTCATCACCCTTAGGTTTATCATTCGCGTGGGGAAGGGCGGCTAAAATGGGAAAATGGGAAAATCGAAAAATGAGCACGCCCCTGCTGGTTTACCTTTGCACATTTGCTTATTTTCCTGACGCGCTCCGCACAATTGACAAACAGGACGCGGAGCGAACGACACAGCTTTAGCCGTAGCTGTAAAAGAGGAGGTCCCCCAATTCAACGTTGTTAAGGAAGTGATCCACAGATAAGAGTCTCCATTATCTGCTACGCTCTTTGCATGTGCAAAAGTTAGGAGCGGCACATTGTGGGGGAAAAAAAAAAAAAAAAAATTATGGGTGACGCAACGACAGGACTACACTCTTTGCACAATACATAAAAACGGAGAAAATTTTTTGTGGCATTTTTGTGGCCATAAACTGGAAAGGGATAAAGCAAGAGAGAGGAGTGTCCAATTTTTTATTTGTCCTGTCGATCTTATTTATGGCCCCCCATGTGCATACGCGAAATTGTTCGTTTGGTTGAATTTATTTGGTCCCCCTCCACGCAATCATTTTCTATAGCAATTTGTTAACTGTTCCAAAGGTTTGGTGAAAGAAGTACATATGGGAAATTGTTGCCGTTCCTCCGTGTACGCACAGAGAAGGTGGTGAATCCAAAGTGCCTTTTTTTTTTCGCAGTCAATACACTCCTGACACGAAATTGCAGTCATATGCACAACAGAATTATTCATTTTTGTTCTTTCCCAGAGTGGCTACGTGATTGTCCCCCGTAGGACACGATGCGTAAAAACGGCTAGCACAACAAAGGGGTAAATAAAAAAAAGCGTTTTTGCGTTTGTTCCCTTTTCCTCTTAAGAAAGTCAAAAAAAAAAAAAAATTAAAAAATAAATAACATGTAATATGGGGCATTGCTATACACACACTGAAGATGTTCCCCCAATTCCCCAATTTGTGTTTTTACTTTTTTCATTCGACACAATTCCAATCAGGCCGAATGGATCAACCTGCGTGGTTTTTTCATCCACATTTATTATCATCTGTCTTGCAGCGATACGCCTTTTTGCACATTTTGTGAAATAGCTTTGTTTGCCTTTTGGACGGAAGAGGAATTACCAAATAAATGGGGGGACTGTGGATCATTTTGCTCAATTTTGCATAGGCAAAAAAGGGAAAAACTAATTTGGTGCATTTTCGAGGCCACGTTGAGTATCCCCCCCCCTGCGCGGTCTCCTATATGCCTGTTCAGTCGCGAAAGTGGAACGGAAACTGGGAAACAAATGGTGAACCAGTGGGAGTGAAAATTTTCGAATGGTATATTTTCGTAATGCTCACTAATGTGCCACTTTTCTTGCTATAAACTTCGTGCTCATTTTTTCGCAGTCATCAGAGGTCTTCACCATGGGTAAATTCGCAGGGATGAAAAAATTGAGTCGAAAGGCAGAGGCCAGCTTGATCATTTTCGCGAGCACTTTTGCGAAAATTTTCCTGTACATCCCTCCCCAAATATATACATATTTTTCTTCCTCCATTCGATTAAATTTTTTTTTAAAAGGTTCAAACTTTAGCCTACAAGCTGATGAAAGCAGTGAAGCACATGCAAGGGCGTCAAATGCGCTTAGCCTGTAATTAATTTGGAGCACAAAAAATATTTCGCCTCGCTTGGACAGCTTTGCGCAGGAAGGAGGGAGTGGAAACGCAGAAGTGTTTTCTCACTGTGCATGTAAGTTATGAAGATACGCCCGTGCTGTCAACGCACGCATGTGTGCTCGGAGATGCCTACTCCCTTTTGGCAGTTTATGCTCCTCTTTTCATTTTCTTCAAAGCGCTCACCCCCCGTAAGGCTCGTGTGTAGAAATATTCCAAAAGGCAGCGGCGAACGGAGGCACGCTTAATGAATGCGCCTGATTGGGAAAAGGAAATTTGCCTTGTGGAAAAAAAAAAATTTCCACTCAAAAGTAGTCACTCCAAGCGGTAGTCACGCTGAACTCCCGCCAGAGCTGTGTTGACAATTCTTCTGCCATGGTATGCATGTTTGCCTCCCGAAAGGTTCAATTGTGGTGAGGTAAGACCGCCCAGTCGCACGACCCCTCCCCCAGTGTAACCGCAGCGCTTACCCTTTTCATGCACATTTGTGCAAAAGGGAGGTGCGAACCGTTGGAGTTTTTAAAAAGGGAGGGAGTTCCTCGGAAGTGAGCGCAGATTTGAATGGTACAAAAAGGAAGTGGGGAAAATAAAAAAAAAAAAAAAGAAAGAAAAAAACTGTGCAGAAGTGTGTAACAAGGAGAAAATATATTAACATATGTAGGAAGAATGAATAACTCATATGACAAGTATAACTACTCAAGTAGTATCTTTAACAGTCCCGGGAAGTCATCCATGTTAAGCACATCTTCGCAAAATTTAAGCGGCAGTTATGGCTACAGCAATCTGACTCAACAAAATGAGATGATAACTATCATCCTAGAGCAGTGTGTGCAGGAGTGGTTCCCCTTTTTAAGAGAGCATGAAGATGGGGAAAGGAAAGCGGAGGGAAACAAACGAACCAATTTAAATGAAGAAATAAAGAGGCTAAAAAATTTCTACAAGGGGGTCAACTCCCCCAATTTCCCACTGAAGAAACTGGGAAAAATGGACAGGAGCATTTCTAGCTTGAATGATGAAAATGACGATGAGGACATTTTCTACAATAGCAATAGTTTGTATATGAATTTGCTCAGCGGAGGAGAGGAGGGAGAACTCCCTTGTGAGGAAGGAGAAGTCAGACACGAGGAGGGCAACTCCCGAGGTGAAGAAGACAGTGTCCTCTTTAACCAAGTATACACTAGAGCAAAAACCAAAACGCAGGAAGAGAGCGAACAAGCTCTTCGCGGAAGAAATGCGCTAGAGGAGAATCTCTTCTATGACTGCATAGCGGAAAAGGAGAGTGTGTACAATAAAGATGGCAACAGGAAAGCGAAGAAGTGCCATAGAGAGGACCAGCAGGGGGAAGGGGAAGCCCCTGTGTGGTCACTGCAAAAGATAAGGAACCAAAACGAAGATGAAAAGAAAAACTTTTATCTACAAAAATGTAGAGATCAAATGAGCGAGAAAAAAGAGCATAAGATGAAGCAGCCCCTCTCGTTATTGAAGAGGAGGGAGGATGGAAAAAGGGATGAGGACAACGATAGTGATAACCACCACCAAGTTAAGGAGGAGGAAGAGGTAGAGGAGAAATACAAATTGCATGACAGGGTGAACGAACTCAGCGGGGGTAGAAACAATCGCAGTGATTATGACAGTCGTGATACAAGCACAGTTAACCCTTCGCAGAGCAGAAAACGTGGGGAGGAAGAAGGAGAGGGACACTATCCCCAGCGTAAGAGCGACATGAGAGACCCCACAGTGCAGCGTGTGAGTAGCAAAGAGGAAGACATAACCCCCCAAGGTAATCTATCAAATAGAAAGAGAGAAAAAATGTCAAACGTGTCCAAATTGGCTGATTCACAAAAGGGAGATAACTGCACGAAAAGAGAGTCGGTTCCCAGGGAGGACTACTCCAGTAAGAGCATAAACTACATCATTCAGGAAATAAAAAAGGAAGAATCGAAGGAGAAAAACTTCACCATGGATTCATATGGAACTGTGTACCTGTCCATATGCACGAAAGTTTTGGAAAAAGACGTCGATTATTTTTTAACATCCAGAATATTACCTAATGAGGAACTATTAAATGAAAAAAAATAAAAGAGATTTTAAAGCTTTACGATAAGTTATTTTATAGTCATTTTAAATTTATTCCAAACAAGATTTACAAGGAAACGTTGAGACCTATTTATTCGTATTACCAGAACTTGAAATGTACCCTCGTAGGGGGGGGGATGTCAGTCGGTTCGTTCGATGGCAAGTCTAGAAAAAGCTGCTCGCTAAGCAGGGACTACGAAATTGAAAGAAGCAGTAAGAAAAGAAAAGCGAATGCGTAGAGCGGGCGTGTAGTTGCAGTGCAGCTCTGCGCAGGGGCTAAGCGGCAACCCTGTGCTAGAGCGCATGCCTTCGTATGAGCGTGGGCATGTCTGTTCCCTTATGCAGGGGCATGCCCGTTGGTAGTTACACAACAAGCTGCTCACCCATACGTACGCACACGTTACGCTCGCATCGCACACATTCGCTTCCCCCCCCTTTTGCCTAAGCCAATTACAACTCGCATGACGAGATTAAAAGCTTCGAGAGTAGGCCCGCCGACAGTTCGGAGTACAAAAACTTGGGAAGCTTCTCCAATTTAATAAACGACCAGAATATTAAGAAGATTTTGCTCGACGTGGATGACAGTAAAGACATAAGTCACTTGGAAAAAAAGTACAAATATATTTACAAAGATCTGGTGAAGCTAAAAAGTCTGCTGCTAAAAAAAAGGCATTATAAAAACATACTCTTCGAATATCAAAAAAAATTCGTTCAAAATAACAACAGGTGCGTAAAAACGTACAGAGATATATACCCCGTGGAGAAGGAATATAAAATTTACACCCAAATTAAGAAGGAAACGGGGGATGTCATTCACAGCATTAATGCCAATTATAAGAAGCATTACTTGAATGGCTGATTAGGGTGAAGACTCGAGCGATGCACGGCTTCCTTTTGTTTTCTCAACCGCTTTTCCGTACCTTTTTTTTTTTTTTTTTTTTGAACTGTTTGATGTTACCCAAGAGGTGACATCAACGCCCACTGTGCGCACGCGTGTACGTACAGGGCCTGTTTTGTATGTCCCTCCATATAGTTGCTGCATTTTCAGTGCTTCCAAGGAGTTCTTCACCGCGATGTCCCGCTTTTCGCTCCAACGTTTGAACGTACCATTTGCTTAACGAAATGGGAGATGGAGTAATCACACGTGTGGGCGTACACATGCGCATGTTATATGCCACTTTGACGGATGGATCAATTGCAGGGATTTCCTTGGAGGGCGAACTCGACAAGACAAGGGTTGTCCCGATTACTCAACCGTTTCGCTTAAAATGGACAAAAAAAAAAAAAAAAGGAGCGCACACAATTTGGTGCTCCCTCCATCGCGTGGAAAAACTACGTATAAAAAAATGCACATACCTGCAACGTGACAATTGCACACATAAAAAAAAGGGGGAGAAGTTGGCTGTCGTCCTAACGCTGGATGGTCCTTAATACAGAATGGCGCCCCCAATTTCAATTCGTATTCTCTTCGTACTTCTCGAAATAATGCCTGAAGTACAGGACGGCGGCATTTATATTTTTGATCTGATTTTTGGGGAAATTGAGGATGTTCTTTTCCGGAGGAACTTCTTCCTGTTTCCTTATTCTGCAGTTTTTAACGTGAGCTCGCAAGTTAGCCATTCGTCTTTGCTTCATCAATTTTCGCTTCGTGCTCGGGGGTACATGTCCCTTGGCCTTCTCCCTTAAACGCTCGACATTTTTACAATCCTTCACTCCTTTTAAAAACATTTTTATAATTTCAACCTTTGATAAGTCTTTCCTGTTCTCTATGTCAATTTCGACTGTTGCGTTTCTGAGCCTTTTCATGTAGCTTCGGACTGAACGTGGGGGGGTGCCTTCTTGTCTACGTTGCCTGTATCGCATGGGTACACTTACACTTTGGTTTTTCCCCCATTGGGGGATGTAACTTTGGCATGTCGAGATGAACAGGAGCAGGGGGAGGCCGAGAAGGTAATTCCACATTCGGTCGGGTTTTTATTCGTCAGCAGAAAGGCAAAATATAGATGCATCCCCGTGCATGTATTGCTATACCTCCAACTGTTTTCACGTCATTTGTTTGTACATTCCTACGTTGTTTGTCCTGACTAGTTTGGCTAAAAATATCCAAGTGGGGGAAATGCCTTCCCTTACCGAGTGTGCATTGCAATACTGTGTCGGCTTCCTAATTTAAGTGCATGTAGCTGAACACGCCTGAAAGATGGAAAGGTGGGCAGGCGCGAACTCATTGGCACAACCTAGTGAGTAATGACAAGCAAAGGGATAAAAAAAAAACACCAAGCCGGTTTATAAGTAAAGCGTTGAATGGGATCCTTTACCAATGTACAGTACTAAGGTGCACATAACAAAATCGAAAATGACTTTCTCCCTTTTGAGATTAAACAGACTCTTGTTCGTGAGCTTCGCCATGGGGGAAGAATAAAAGGGGGGTAGTGGTGAATGAGATAAAGCGGGGAGCAGATGGACGGGCTTGACCAACATGGAACGAACTGGGGTGTGCACTTTTTGGTGCGTCATTTAGGCGTGTCGTTGGATTAGCGCGAGGGTCAACGGGCCCCACTCTTCGCAGCTTTTCTGGCGTTTCTCTGCTGCTTCTTTGCCACTCTTCCGCCACACTGCACCATTTTGGGGTTACCTGCTCCCGGAGGGCCACCAAAAAAGTCAAATTTCCAATAGCCGTGAAAATCGCGGCAACTGAAATCCGTTCGCCGAAAAAGGAGTAAGCGTAAGCATACAACGACAAAATAATTAACGCGGAAAGGGTAAAAGCGAGGAAAATATCTATGAGCTGAATGATCCTTGGTGTGTGCCGGTATATATCGCAGAGGGAGCTTCGTATGCTTTTCATTTTCTCCGCGTCGCAGCGTTCGTCTTGTGAGAGTTGTTGTGGTGGAGGGGTAACGGCAAGCGGGGTGCACAGGTACATATATGTGCTTATAAATGCACGTGCACGTATACGTGCTTGTTCGTACCCCCCACCGACGTTTCAACGCAGAATACCAGCTAGGAAAAAACTGCAAAGGTGGAAGTTAGGCTAGCCCGCAGAGATGCGCCGAAAATGCCATCAAAACGGGAAAAAAAAGAAAAAAAAGGAAAAAAAGGGAAAAAAAAAATAGGTCCATGGAGGAACTGTTTGCCCACTTTGTATCCTTCCAAGTTGGGGCACTTCCAATGGTGGGAAAAAAAAAAAAAATTATTTCTCCAAGTGCCCATCTTTCTGCACATGCTTATGCGTATTGCATAGGTTTAAAAGTGAGAGAGCACGTTTACGCCAGAATTGTTGGCCCCCAACTAAAAGTAAACCAACTTTTTCGATAGGCACATCGTATACGTTTACATGAGTAGGCAAGGAGGAGCCCCCTACATGCGCCACAGCTCTCGGGGGCACCCTTTCTAGCCTTGTGTGAGCGGCTGTGTCGTTTTATAATTGACATCACGCACGTGTTATGTTGGCAGTGGGAGCAACTTACACGTTTGTGAGAGTACCTCATGTGGAGCCTGTTTCTGTTTCGTTATCAGTTTGAACAAACTGGAAGAGGAACGCTTATGGATAGCTGGAATTGCTCACCAGTGCGTTGTTCCTAATTTTT
>NC_020395.1:529701-536036 GCF_000321355.1 Plasmodium cynomolgi strain B
TAGTGTCGTTTCGTACTTTTTATTTTTTTTAATTTTTTTCCAATATTTTCTCTATTCAACAGTTTGTATCCATCGCGACTTCTACAACAATGAGCGTTGGATTTTTTTTCATTTCTCTGAGCATCCCCTGGGAGCATCGTAGAGAGGAGGAGGCCCATTGAAAAATGCTTCCCCAACTAACGCGCTGGTACGTCTCTCTACGAAAGCGTGCGACGGGCATGCGTCCCGGTTCGGAGAAAAGGATAGCTTTCCTAATCCGTTGTATGAGCAAGAATTAGTGGAGGCCGGTCCCGGATCGAGAGTTTTAACCAATGGGTACGCACTTCCCGTGAGAGAGAAGCAGTTACCCCCTGGGTGAAGTGCAAGCGGAAGGGGAGACATCCTAGTAGACCTGATGAGTGGGGATGTACAAACGTATGCCCTCCATTAGGACCATTTCGTGTTATCCCTCCTGTTGTATATTCACTTCATTTTTTTGCGCACTGCCCTCCGCCACGAACCCACCGCCGCCAACCCCCCCGTGTCCCATGTTCCAACTTCCTGGGCAAGATAATGCTTAGAGGAAGTTCCATAAAATGATCGCCTCATTATGTTTAAAAAATCTGAAGAAAAATGAGAGGAAATTAATCCATCAACTGGTAAGGAGGGACTACGGAAACAATGCAGGCATTGCTCAAACAGGTTATAAAAAAAAGAAAGGGACCACAAATGTAGCCAAACTGAGCAAACTCGCAGAAAAGAAGAGTCATAAAAAGGACCTGTCGCTGTGTCCAAGTAGATATTTAACTCATGCAGGTTTGTTTTTCCCCCCCAAGTGGGACGGAAATATGATGAAGGATCTTCCGTTTCAAATAACTAGGGGAAGGATGTCCCCCCATCCAGAATATCAAAAGTGGCGTAAGGAAGAAAACAAATTTGGCGAGAACAATGTAGAGAAATGTGTAAGTATAGCTAGTACTGTTACGAAATTGATTCCTTTTCAAAGGAGTTGTTTTTCCACCCGAGTTGGCAACCTCTGCAGTGGTGTTAGTAGAGGATACTGCACGAGGAGATTCTTTGGCACTTCCTCAGAAGGTTCTTCTGGTGGATATTCCAAAGGGGATAATGTGAAGGTGAACAGAATGGAAGGGGAAGCCCTGGGGGGCGCTAAAGGTGAAACCCCAAATGGGGGAAATGAGGAAAGTGGAAATCACGCCGGAGTGACGCTCACTGGAAACACATCCAATAATAGTAGCGATAGTGGAAGTGCCCCGCCAAACGGAAATAAGGAGAAGCAGTCTCTGAGGCAAATATACCTGCACAAAAAACAAAGGGAAAAAATGATCAAGATGTACCTCCTGCTGAGTCTGTTGCTAATGCCATTCGGACAGCTATACATGTACTGCATCGAGAATGACCTAAGTATGGAGGAATTATTAAAAATTTTTAAAAATAAAATGGAAATGCTAGAAAATAAATACAATGACATATTGCAGGAACTGATTGATAAATATTTTCCACTGAGTAATGAGCCATTATTACCCGACTTCAAAGATTTAAATTACCCAGAAAATTTACCAACCCTAGTTATTGACCTGAATTATGTTATAGCCAAATTAGAGTATGACAGGAAAAGTGGATGGAGAGTATTGAAGAGACCCTATGCTGATTTGTTCTTTAAAGAATTGTCTAGCTTTTATGAAATTGTTATTTGGTCAGATGATAATTTCCCAGTTGCACAGGAAGTTATTTCCAAGTGGGGTATACCTGCTATTGGATGCTTACACAGAGACCAATGCTCCAAGAAGAGAAGGCATTACGTAAAAGATTTGAAGAGATTGGGTAGGAATCTTGACCGAGTTGTTATCATTGACCATGATGCACATGCCTTTATGCTTCAGCCGGAGAATGGCATCCTCATAAAGGAATTTCATGGCGATGTAAACGATAAGGAAATTTTGTGCCTGATCGATTTGCTAAAGTCGTTCGCCATCAGCAGCTACGACATTTCGCAGTTTCTGAGGAAGTACGGTGGGGGGGACTACAACATCGGGAAGCGATATATGCAACTTAAGAGCGACACGGAGCAGAAGTCACAGCGAATAAGAAACTTTGGCAAAATTTTCCACCTCGACGGGAAGAAGACGCCCAACGGGATGTCCTTCAACTCGTGAGGGGTACGCTTAGCTGGTTTTACGGGTACCGATTTTGCGGCTGATCGGGGTGTGGGGGGCACAACTTCTTCCCCCTTTTAAGAAACCCAAACGGTTGATGTATATTTGTTCGACCCGTTTGTTGCCTCTTACGGCTTGGCCATTTTAGACAGCTAAATGTGGTTTGCGAGGTGTGCCTGCACGAGGGTAGGTTTGTTTACGTGTGCGCGCAATCCTCGGCCGCGTAGCTCTGCAGTTCGCCGTGGCTGCATCCCTTCTGCATCTTTTTCCCATCCGCCCGTCTGTCATTTGCTTTTCTACCCTCTCCACGTGCGCCTCCCCATTTGTGCCTCCCCACGTGTGCCTCCCCCCTTGTGCCTTTTTTTTATTCCAACCCAGAACGTGCGCCATGAACAGGCGCCCACGTGTCCACTTCCCATTTGCCTTTCAAATTCAAACTTGAATTTTCCTCCTACAGAGGTTAGAAAAAAAAAAACGAAAAAATGTTAACCAACGATGCACGTAAGTTGTCCTCCCTTTTGGCGAAAAAGAGGCAGTACGACTCAAAGTGCAAAATGAACTTGGTTAGGTGTTAACAAATGGGCATGCAGAATGCGGGAAGCATAAGCGTCGATGTAGCTTTCTGAATTTTTCGACTAAAAGGGATGACACCTCCACAAAGTGGTTCCACGCAAAGCCTCCACACAACGCTTCCGCCACCCCCTACATATTCGCAATTTTGTTGAAGAAGAACTTGACCTCCTCCGCGGCCTTCATTCCTCGCTCCTTAATGTCGTGCACGTAGTTCTTGTTTTGGCTGGACTCCCTCGGAGGGGCCTTCGCCCCCGTGTCGTCCTCCTTCAGGGAAAGGATCTTTTCAATCTCCTCGATGGTGCAAATGTTGTTATTTTCGGTGAGCAGCATGTTGAAGGAGTTCATGTCGTAGATATTAGAGATAAATATTTTAATTAGAAATTGAATTTTTTTGGTTTGTTTTTTTACATAATTGAAGTATGTCTGAGGAATGACGCATTCGTCGTCTGACGCTGCCGATGCGGATGGCTGCGCCTCTGCCGCTGTTCCGTGTGGCGCAGCGTGGGTGTGCTGCTCCCCCTTTCTCGTATTCAACAGAGCTGCCGTTTGGAAGAGGATTTTTTCAATCTCGTGGCAGTCCAGAAGTAGCTGCTGGGCAGTCACATTGGTCATGAACTGAAACGAAAAAATGGTGTGATAAAACTGCTGAATGATCAGTGTGGTCGTTTTTTCGAGTAAATAAATCAAGTAGGTCTCATTAAAAATTTTTTTAAAAAAGGAAAAATATTCACGCAGAAATAGGTCCATATTAGTTATATAAGGAGTCTTTTCTTGGACATCATTTGGGTCAAATAAGTTTGTAATTTCTTTGTTCGAAATGATGGAATTTATTTTTTTTCTACAAAGACGATAATTCCTTTTATGCATTTTGTTTTTATTTGTAAAAATTGTTGTTCCTCTTCTTTGAAGCAAATTTTGTCCTTATAAATTGGGTCAATAACTTTGACAAGATTTTCGAACGCTTCATTCATTGTTTGTTCTACGTAATTACATGTATTGATTATGACAGACAATAATTTGAAGTGCTGATTTTTGTTTTCCTCCTTCACCTCTTTTATAATTCTTTTGTTTAGCTCATCACTATATTTTAATAACAGTGTTTTAAAAAAAGTCACAAAATCGTACAACGTTTGACAGTCACTGAATTGAAGAATCATGTTTATGTAGCTTTTGTAGAGGTAAAACATTTTGTATGCTGACTTATACACTGTGTGTTTTTCTTCCACCATTTCGGGGTCCATTTGCGGGGTGTTTTCCTTTTTTTTTAAAATTTTGTTAACATCAAGGAGGGGGTCCTTTTCTGAGGAGGACAATTTGCATTCACTGTGCCCCCCTCTTCCCTCCAAGGGGTCTTCTTTATTTTCGTCGTTTATTATGTTTTCAAATTTTTGAAGAATTTTTTTCTCTTCATATTTTAGCCAGCTGCACAGGTAGCTGTCGAACGCGCACGAGATGACTCCCTTGAAGTTTTGCGGTGCGTGCGAATTAGTATCATCATGCGCAGTGCTAATGGAATGATCCCCTTCCTCTTTGGTGTTGTCCATTTGGTCTTTTCTCTGTTCCCCTTCCCCTTTGATGTTGTCCATTTGGTCTTTTCTCTGTTCCCCTTCCTCGGGGGAAGGATCCTCCCCCTTGGCATTTCCCCCCCCTGGGGTCATCTCCCTCTGCATAATTAACTCCGGGAAGGGAAACTCCAAAGAAGAGTACGAATCATGCGAGGTGGTCTTCTTTTCAATAAAAAACGTCACATTTTTGGATAAAAAATTTTCAAAATTAATCACCTTAATGACAGTCTGGATTAGCGAAACTGGGTTCATCTGGTCCATATTAGAAGACATAATTTTGACGATGTGTTTTTTGGTGAGGGAGCAGAATTTGCAAACAACGTGGTAAGGCATATTATAAACAGGAGGGAAAATATGAGCATAGACATGATCATACGTATTCAGTGCACGCTTCAACCATGCCATGCGTCTATCGATCCCTTCCAAATTATTTGCTTGATTTTCAAAAATGATAATATATTTTTCGAGAAAAAAGTTGGAAAATTTTTTAACTACATTGGAGACCAACTTTTGATCCAAGTGATATAAACAATTGCATGCATCGAACAGATTTATGGACAGTTTGTCTCCTTCGGCGTGGCTCGCCTCATTCACTATGATGAGGTTCTTCTCTATGTGCACATCGGGGTCGTAAACCAAATCGATGTCTTCCTTTATCTGATGCTTTACGTCGTCGAAAAGGATGTTGGCATCATTGTACAGTGTCTTCAATTTTTCGTTTGTCCTCAAGTCGGAAATGTGTATGAGCATTTCTTTGATAACGGAGACGAGGGGAATACATCCGCTGTACTCCCTTTTCAGAGCCTTTTTTTTCAAGTTGCTTATAGCAGTGATAACCATAACGATTCTTTTCATTACTATAATCGTTTCTGTTACGTTTTTTTTTCCTATGTCTAATTTTTTTATATCTTTACATAGCTTCACTAGGATGTGCTCACTTTCTTCTGTTTTTTTATCTACTTGTTCCATTTGGCTATTAATTATTTTCATTTTTTCTTTTATGTGTCTCAATTTTTGGTCATACTCATTTTGGCTTAGGATGTGGCTCTGCACCTTTTCGCTGATGGTTTTATCGAGTTCCATTATTTCTCGGTTCATTTTTTCCACGTGCATTTCCACGTCTTCGATTTTGGCGATGTTGCTGTTTATGTACTCCTGCACGAACGCGTCGACCTCCCCCATGGTGAAGCGGTGAAGTGGTTTAGCGGTGAAGTGGTGAGGTGAGGAAGTGGTGAAGTGAGGAAGTGGCGAAGCGCTGAAGTGGCGTAACGCTGAAGTGGCGAAGCGGCGAGGGGTCGCCTTTTCAAGGGTGTGCCCCCTAGCCAAGAACACTACCGCGCATGTAGCAAATCATGGAGTGCGTTTCCGTTTGTGTCGCTTCTTTCCTAAAAGGTTTCGCCAAAAGTTAGGAAAAAATTATTTCACCGTTTTGTCCCTCGTGTTGTTACTCAGTTCGGTTAAATTGAAATGCTCCTTGTTAGATGTGACTGCCTTTTTTTTAATTCCACTTTTTTTGTGCCCCCTTTTCATTACAACTGGGGAGCGGGCGGGACTCGCTAAATCGACACCTTTTAATGATCACTTGGCACAAAGAAATTTTTCCCCACGCGAGTTTATTTTTCACCAACATGGAGGATTAGCAGCAGGGTGATGATCAGCATGAGGTTAGTATTTTATTCCACCGCTCACTTGTGTATTCACCTATTTTTTCTTGAACGGGATGGAGCTAATTGTTAGGGTACGCAATTGTGCACACGGGGGTGGTTTCCTTTTGGGAGGAAAATGCATTTCACGTGGTACAGTTGCGCGGGGGAAGGGCGGTAAGGGCCCATTTAAAAAGGGGAAGTTTCAAAAGAGTGCACGTTTTACAAAAAAAAAAAAAAAAATTAAATGGGTAAAAGGCGAAACATATAGGGGGGAAAAGCCGTTCCCCATATTGTGATAAAAACAACCCCATGCAAGGAACACATTTAGTATGTGTCCCGTTGGAAAACTTAATCGTTTTGTTTTCTCAAAATACATAAAAAAAAAAAAAAAAAAAAAA
>NC_020395.1:536096-561247 GCF_000321355.1 Plasmodium cynomolgi strain B
TCTGGGAGCCCTCGGGGAATATTTTTGACTGCAAATTTTTTGGAAGACGTCCGCGGTTGGGGTGGCCGGGTGAGTTCTCCTGCTGGGTTACTCCTTCCCGAGGTCATACTGCTCCCCCCAACGATCTCCTCGAACCGCTAAAGAAACTCCACGTCGGCAACAATCCGCTGCTTCGACTGGCGCATCAGGAAGGCCACATTTTCCGCATTGTCGTAACTTTTGAAGTACAAAGTATCGACCTTCCCTTTGGTCTTCAACGTGTTGTAAATGGAGTACGCCCTCTTATAATCGCATGTAGTTATCAAACTCGTGATCGTTTCGACGAACTCTCCCTGATCGTAGTTGTCATCATAAATGACCAACTTAGCAAAATTCATGTCGCCGAAGGACGGTTCTCCGTTGTCGTTATCGTTATCGTTTAAATTCTCATCGCAAAATCCGTACGACTCCAAGTCGTTGGTTTTTATGTTATATTTGTCAAAGTCGAATGGTTCATCCTGGTCATGACTGTCGTCGTCCCCCTCGTCGTTTTCATCAATGTCGTCTGAGTCACTTAAGTTTGTTTCATCCTTGTCGTTTATTTTCCTTGTGTCGTTTTCGCTGCGTACGTTCCACTTTATGAGACAGCTCACTGATTTGTTCGTGGTTTTATTCTGGCCTGCGTCTTTTCCGTCATCTGGCAAGCTCAGCGCGGAGTCGTCTTCACCGATACCAGGGCTGTTGTCGGGGCGATTACCAGGACCGTTGTCAGGGCCGTTACCGGGGTCGTTGCCAGGGCCGCTACCAGGATCGTTGCCCGCACCGCTTCTTGCACAGTTTGCCGCTTCGCCTGACTCACCTCCTAACTCTGCGGTTACAGCCTCGCCCGAGGGAGCCCCTTCTTTTGACCCACCAGTTGCACCCACCTTCGGCGCTCCGTGCCCCTCCACGGGGAAGTACCTCTGCTTCCCCTCCCCGTGGCGCTCAAAAAATTGCTGATTAAACTCCAGCACTTTCCTTTTTCTCTTGGACATGTATCTTAACTTAGCGAGTTCCACATCCTTCTTCGCAAAGTGCACAGTTGGCAATACCTTGTTCTCATTAAGAACCCAATTTTTGAAAAGCACATTGAGGTCTTTCTTGTACGAGTAGATTCTGTACTCTGCATCTATGAAGGTTTCCAATTCATAGATGTCCAAATTTGGTTTATAATTATCATACATGATGTTGTAAAAGTAGTCACGCATGGCGTAAACCTTTTTGTACAAAATGTTGTCCTTGTCATTTTTGATATCTTCGATTTTGTTCAGATCGACTTTTTTGCTATCGTTATCCAGGACCCCCATTTTTACAAATTCGCTGCACATTTGTTCGCTTATCTTTTCCAAAAATTCGTACTTTAAATTGGGGTCCTTCTTTATCCTTTCTAGCCATCCTTCACCTTTGTTGTGATTTTGTGTAGCTTCTTTAACTCCTTCGTTGGGCGCCTGTTCATCGCTATGGCCCTTCGGGCTTTCCTCACCAGGGGAGTGTTTTTCCAGCATTCGTTCGTGCGTTTTGCTGGGCTGCACTCCCGCGCTGATATCCTTTGCGGCGTGGCTCCTCTTAGCTTTCTTCGGCTTGGCCCCGGTGCCCTCGTCGTCACTGCGGGGGGTAGCACTGCCAGGAAGGCAGCTAGTAACACCTCCAGTAGGGGCGGCAGGATGGCAGCTAGTAACACCTCCAGTAGGGGCGGCAGTAACGGCGGCAGGAATGCCAGCCACTCCATAGGTGAGGCCCATGATCTTCTTCATCTCGTTGTCCCTGGTGTACCCCCTGGCGTAGCTGTAAAAGGGGTCGAACCGCGTGGCGTCGTAGCAAATGTTTAAATTTTTCCTCCTGCAGTTGTCAACGAAGTCATTGACGCAGATCTCCCTATAGGTGCTATCGAACGTGTTCACATACGAATTCGTATTGATGTCATACTGATAAAGATTCATGATATCGGTGGAGTAAGCATAGCTGTGTTTAAGTACATAGTTGGGAACGAACTTTGTTTTTTTAATAACCTTACTGAAGAGTTCATGCCGCTCGAAGTACTTCATTTTGTTCACTTCCTCCTCATGTCCAATTATATCAATTTTGTAATTCAGCTGGAGCAACTTATAGGAAATTTTTTTCATTCTATCAAATAGGGAATTTAAAAAATAAAAATATTTGTGAACATTTTTTGTTATCCAAATATTATTTATATAATTAACCAAATAGAAATCATCGATGTATTTCATTCTGTCCACATTTGTAATTATGTTGAGGAAGTATCGGTACATGTTGAGACCTATTTGATCTCCTTTTTCCAGGGACACTTTTTTTAACTCCACTAGCTCTTTATATATGTCATCATTTATGTTGTCCTTATTTATATTTGTGATGTTAACTTTTTTGAAATAAAAATAAATATTGTTTAAATCTACAAATTTTTTTTCTTCTCCATGTTGCTGCTTGTCCTCTTCGTCCTTTCGCAAGGCACATTTTTTCTTATCAGTTGAACCACCGTTGAAGAGGTCATCCCTGTCTCGGTTGTTGGCCTGCAGGGTGTGCTTTTCTTCGTCTCCTCTATCGTATCCTATATCGTATCCTATATCGTGTCCTCTATCGTATCCTCCATCTCCTCCTCCATCCCCTCCTCTATCTCCTCCCCTATCGCCCTCTTCTCCCCCCTCATCGTAGTACACATACCTGCTATCCAAATATATATCATTCACATCTTTGTACAAAATTTTGTCGATCTCCTGGTTGTCCTTCCTTCTAATCGCCCTGATGAGCAAATTCAGTTTATCCTTCGAGAGTAAGTCCAGCACTTGCTCATCGGGCAAGCAGGTGTACTCGCTCTGCAGGTTAAAGTAGTCCCTTTGGTTGGGGTGGTACAAAACAGGTGTTCGATAAATTTCGGATTTTTTCCTCTTTTTTGGTCTCTTCCTGTGTTGCAGTTTCGTCGATTTTAGCTGCACTCTACTGGACATGTAAATTTTGTTAGAGAAGTTTTTCAGCTTTACTTTAACGTTGTAATTTGTGTAGCGTCTGAAATTTACTGTTGACAGGAGCACAAGGAGGAGAAACACCTTTTTCATTTTTCCCCAGGCGCGATCATACAACGTACACGTGCGTGCGTAAGTGCTTACGTACGTGTGTGTCTGTGTAGGTAGGTATATATGTGCATACGCCTGAACGCTCGGGTCTACGTGTTCGCTCATATGCGGTTCGATTTACTGGGGCGCGCTGTCGCTCTTGTCATTGTGCTGGGCGCGGGCGGATATGTGGGGGCAGTGGGAAAGCGCCTCCGTGGTGAAACGTCGCCGCGGTATAACACCACCGTGTTAAGTGCTAGCGCGATAACCCGCAACTGCACACACGTACACTACCACGTGCGCATTTAGACTCCCCGACGACCCACTTGCAGCGATCTCCCCGAGTCAAATCGTACAAGTGCGCCTCTTCTAACAACCCCTCATTTTTGTTATCCCGGGAAGGAAAAAAAAAGGTGCAGCTGGGCTAATACGCAAGCGGGGTTTCAAGTGGGTCTCAAATTGGGTGAAGTATACATGTGCAGGTGTGCCCCTCGCGAAGGGCAGTACCAATATATGTGTACGTGTGGTTCCCCTTTAGCTCGGCAGGAGAAATAGGCCAACTGTTCTTTAAGCTTTCCCCAGAATGGGAGGAGAAAAGTGGTTAAAGTGGCTAACCGGCCTTACAACAAAATGGTGAGTTCGCGCATTCGAACTAATTTGAAACCTGCGAAGTGTCACAAGTTTGACTTGATGCGAAAATTTTGCTCAAAATGGTATGTGCAAAATGCTGCAATTTTTTTTTGCGCCTTTGTGTCAGTATGCATGTGTTCCTATTTAATGGCGTGCCGCGATCGAAAGAGGAACACCGCAACGGGAAAGCGGGGCCGCTTGGGGTTGAAGCTGGTTGAAGTTGGTTGAAGTTGGTTGAAGTTGGCTGAAGTTGGCTGAAGTTGGTTGAAGCTGGCTGAAGCTGCTTATATGTGTTCTTCCTTTCAGTCGACAAAATACGAGTTTTTGAAATTTGAAAACGGCGAGGAGGTCGAAGCGGAGGGATGCAGAGCAGAACAAGATAAAGCATTGCGGTGCCATCGAAAAAGGTTCATTCATCTGTTGGAAGAAACGTCGATCGGGGAGCTACACGAGGGGTAGCATTGTAACGCCAACCCCTCCGTGGTTGGATACCCCCTTGTGCTGGCGGTTTGCAAAGTTTACACATACCATGGGAAAGGAAACAAATTTGTTGACGAAGCAGTGTTTAAGTTGAAAAGGCGACGTGGAAAACTCCTCAGCGAAGCAGTTCATTCGTTAAAGGAGAGCGTCGTAACAGGACACATAAAAGTGTGTTTGCTTCCCTTCAGAGGTGGCCTCCGCCACTGGCAGGAAACTTGCGTGAAGGAGGGGGGCATACGAAATGAAACAAAAAAAAAGAAAAAAGAAAAAATTCCACGTCGCGCCACGCAACGCTACGGAGGGACGCAAAAGGCCAAACTAGGGGAGCACACAAAAAAAGAAACTTTTTTTAAAAGTGGGTTTTTCTCATTAAAAGTTAGACAGTCACAGTTTCACGGAGCAATACAAAAAGTGCACCTCCCATGGTGAGTGCGAAAGGGGGGAGGAAATGAAGTGATCATGTGGTTTTAATCCTGGGGAGGTGCTACCCTGTCGACGCGGCGGAAACACGTTAATGTATTTTTAAAACTTGTTTAGTTAAGCTAGTCCGCGCGTTGGAAAAATGTACATATGAAATGGTTCGTTTGTTTGTTTCTTTTTTTTTTTTTTTTTCTTCTTCATTCTGTTCCTTCCCGCTCCTTTGTGCACCTGTTCTTACTCCCCCCCTGCATGCATATGCTCACCAAATGGGCAGAAGCTGATCATACGTGTGGGCATATCTCTTTTTCGTATGCGCCTTTTGCACCCACCCACCCCCACTTTTAGGTCCACACAAAATGAGGCGTATCACCGGAGGATTTCTTCTCCATCTCCATTTCGTACAACGGAGAGATGCTCCGCAGCCTCTTGACAGACTTAACCAAATTGTCGCACAGCTGCTGCACTTCGAAGAAGGTTGTGAATCTGTTAAACCCAATTCTTATGGAAGTGTGTGCTATGTCTTCTGATATTCCTATGGATCGTAATACGTAGCTGGGTTCTAACGTGCTAGATGTGCAAGCAGAACCCGAACTAAGAGCTATTTCGTTCAAAGACATTAACAAACTTTCGCCCTCCACAAATAAAAAGGACACATTCATGTTTCCAAAATATCGATTTGTTTGGCATCCATTGAAAACGATATAATCTAAGTTTTCCATCAAGTGATTTTTTACATAATCAAAAAAGAACCTCATTTTTTTATGGTCACGATTCATTTCGATGGATCCCAAATTTGCTGCTTCTCCTAAACCTACAATTAAATGGGTAGGTAAAGTTCCAGATCGTAATCCCCTTTCTTGTCCCCCTCCATGTATTATCGCATTTAGTCGTATGTTCGGCTTTTTCCTTTTTATATATAATGCTCCGATTCCTTTGGGGCCATATAATTTATGACCTGACATGGACAACAAATCGATGTTCATTTTTTGTACATCGATGGGAATTTTCCCTACCGCTTGGGATGCATCCGAATGGAAAATTACACTTTTTTCTTTACACAAAAGACCAATATTTTCAATATCTTGTATGACTCCTATTTCGTTATTAACATAAATGAAGGACGCCATTATGGTATTTTCCTTTATGTTTTTTTCGATATCTTCTAATTTTACAATTCCATTAGGTTCAGGTTTCAAATAAGTCACTTCAAATCCCTTCGTTTGTAAATATCGACACGTCTGCAGGATGCACTTATGTTCAATTTGAGACGTAATTATGTGGTTTTTTTTGCTGTCTCTTTTGTTATAGTAGGTGCATATTCCTATGAGTGCTAAGTTATTACTTTCTGTTGCTCCGGAGGTGAAGATAATTTCTTTGTTGTTTTTTCCGTTTATTAAATGGAGGATGTTTTTCCTTGCATCTTCTACTGCCTTTTCGGATTCCCAGCCAAAGAAATGGTTGCGCGAGTGCGCGTTTCCATATATGTACGTCATGTAGGGCATCATTTTGTCCAGCACTCTGGGGTCTATCATGGTGGTCGCTTGGCTGTCTAGGTAAAATCTGTTGATTTTTTTTTTCTCGCGCTCGTTTGCAAGGTCGTCCACGTAGAGGGGGGCGCTCTCACTGTGGTTATTTCTTGATGGTTCACCATTTTTCTTCTCCACCGAGTCGCCTCCTCCTGGATTGTCCCCCCGGCTGCTATGGAACCTCCTCCTCCGCACGCATCCCCCTCCAGTGTGGTGTAACGTATATTCGTTTGTGATTTCCCTAGAGGTGCATATATTTGTCAGCGCTTTAAACCCCCTACTTGTCTTGTCACATTTACACAATTTTTCCAAAGCGTTTCCCCTAGGAATGTTCAAATTATTTACAAGGTGGAGTAATTTCATCTTCACAGTGGTGACAAAAAAAAAAAAAAAAAAAAAAAAAAATATTTCCTTAAAACCACAACGCCGTATGCGAATTTTTGCATAAGGCTGCTGGTTGCGCAATTTGGTCAAATAAGGTTCAAAGCGGGTTTAAAAATTTGGCTAATTTTACATAAAAAAAGGAAATTAATTTATGTATATATCAAATGAGGGATATAATTCCCCATGTTTGCAGCGAAGGGATGAAAACTCTCAACAGCTGCACGATTTACGTTGCTTAGGCTGCTTAGCTACTTCGCTTAAAAAAAAAAAAAAATTAAAGATTTGTGAACAATGGAGGAGTCCTTTTGCGAACTGAAAAGTGTGACACGTGTTTATCATGTCATAATGAGTTTAAAAAGGGGGAAAGGAAAACGTAAAAAATGGGGATATACACTTAAATAAATTCAGCTTATACAAAGCATAATAAATATAATATATATACACGCATATTCGAACATTATATTGAAGCAAAAATTAACGCGATGTTGCAGCGAAGAGGGAGCTAAAACGTGACCCCGTTGTGTGATTTTTGCTTTTACTTGCAGCTTCACCACCCGTCGCAAGTTAATTTTACGAATCACAAAAAGGTGAAAAGGAAAAAATGGGACATGTGTCAAAAGGGGGGGAAAAAAAAAAAATATTCTCTCGCGCACTTTCTTTTCCTGCACCCTTTTTTTTTTTCATTTTACTCCCTTTGGAAAAGGTTGACCAATTTTTTTTTTCCATTTTTTTGGAACTGCGCTGATATTGTAGAGCTCCAAAAAGGACGCGTTTTGGGGGTGATATCACACCGTCAGGTTGGTTACTTTGTAAACAATCACGGGCATTTTTTTTTGCAGACTTAAAAAAAGGTACCTTCATGGCGTTAAAATGGGCACACATATACATACAACATATATGTGCGTACTTGCGTGGCGTCTTTTAAAAATTTTCCCCGGACGGAGAAAAAAAATAAAAACGTTACTACATGAAATACCATCACACAGGATTAAAAAGGTTTTAAAAAAAAATCCTTCAAGAGTGAATGGCCATAAAAAATTCAAATTACGAAAAAAATGTATCGCAAAAATGTTGAAAAGGTGTTGCCCATTTTCAAATAGAGCAAATAGTAACGGTGAATACATCATGCTATTCATGCGCAAGTGGGTGTTACACCCACAGGAACAACAGTATGGGAGAGAAGGGATCTCTCTCCCTTTTCTTCAAATAAAGTTTCACAAACGAGGAATGGTCGTTCATGTGGCTCATCTATTGGGTGAAGATGAAGGAATTTCCTTCCTCTCATGACTAATTCAGCACAAAAAAAAAAAAAAAAAAGGCGCACATATTGGATGTCCAATTTAGCTGGGACGGGTCCCCCCTTTGAGGAGGTCCCCGAAAATGTCGTGGGCTTGAAAAATTAAAGATATCACAGTGACGTTGACGGAATTGCCAACCAATTTGTACTTTTGCCTGTTTGTCAAAAATGGTGGAAATTTAAATTCGTGACAGGAGCAGGGTGCAGTCCGTTCGTCTTGGAGTTTTCCATGGGTAGATTCGCCACCGCAACACACTCCATCATTTGGTGATTTTCTCACAGGATTCTCTGCCAAATGAAGCCCTTCATTGAACAAACAAGTGTCGCTATGGCTATTAGCACAGTAGTGCACACTATACGTGTAGGCGCACATATGGTTAATGTGGTCCATGTTCCAGTAGATATTTCCGACTCTGTTTTTTTTGTTTTCGCTGCCCTCCGTATTAGCCCTGCTGGTACGCATCTTATAACCCATCAGTCTGCATATCTCTACGGGGGTAAAGTACCGCACTCTGTTTTTATATTTGCTCATTTGTTTGATTATTTCTCCGTGGTGAGGCTTATCCGGGTTGGGCTGTTCGCTGGAGTGGCCCTCGTGGGAGAAGTCGTCGTGGGAGAAGTTGTCGCGATAGAAGTCGTCCCTGCAGGAGCCGTCGCGCGAGGGGTGGTCTCCCATGTGGGCTTTTGTCATACGCCCACTCTGTGCATGCCCACATCCCGTTTCTCTGCCACTTGAGGGGGACCCCCCTCTGCGCCTGGAGAAGTAGAGAACCGAGCCGGATCCGTTAATATACCTCCCATAGTTAGACGTGAAGCACATGGAATGCAATTTGTTCGAGTTAATCAAGTCCTTCAAGTATCCCTGATTTGGGAGGTCCTTTATGGCTTCACTTTTCTCGACATAATAACGACCCCCGTCGAAGCAGCACACATTCCCATTTCGGTTTATATCGATCATGTCAAAACAGAATGACGAGCATGTTGTCAGGGTACTGTTCGCAACTTCGTGTTCCTCCAATGTCCCATTAGTTAAGTTTATCTCTCCTTTTGTGTAGCACGTTATTGGGTACTTTTCATTATGGTCCAAGAATGTGGCCAAGCTGGGGGTGTAAAAAGAGTATTTGGGGGAAGGCCTAAAATTGGGGTTGTTTTCAAATGCGGGGATGATACACTTGGCTGGCATAAGTGAATTGCTGTATAGTGGGGTTGTCCCTCCACTGGGAAAGCATTCCCATGATGTAAGATCAACCAAGTTGTGCTTCCTCCTACATATGCAATAAAAACGAAGACGCTCATTCGGTATGCCATACTGTAGGGGAGACAAAAGGTAGGTCTGGAAATTATAATTCTCCTTAACTGAATTTATGAAATAAAAAAAGGAAGTGGATAATTCAAAATTTCTGACATTCTCGATAAAAATATATTTTGGCAAATTTTCTTCTTTTACCTTTTTCAGCAAATTGCAAATGTGGATAAAACTTCTTGACCGTTCATCCTTTTCGATTTGTAGGGAGCTTAAGGCTTTGTCTAGGTTTAGCTTATCCACGTGGAACTGGTCTGCTCTTTGGGGGGGTTCCCACAATACTTTATCGTAATCGTTTTTTTTATTTATCCATTTGAAGGGGATGTCTCCCATACCGTTACACTTTGGGGTGGCAAAGTGGGCCTTATCATCTGTATCACTGCTTGCATTCGCACCACAAGTTTGGGTGAACAAATTATTCATATGATCCGATTTGTCTAAAGGGGAGGGAGAACTTCCATTTTGCTTTTTTTTTCCCCCCAGAGGAGAATCCTCTGCTGCGCAGTAGGCGTACTTTTTGAATAACTCATCCAAATTGATCTGCTGGAATTTCTTATTCTGTCTGGTGTACGGCTGACATGGATTCGATATTAGCAGAATGAAAAATTTGTGGTAATCGAGAAAATGTTCGTCCAGGTTATTTATATCTGTTTGAAGGATGTAATTTTTATCTTCGACGAAGGGGACCTCTTTCATGTTGTTCCTTCCTCCGTTGTGCGCCCCTTCGGGGGGCGTTTCCCTCTGGGTTCGCCGCTCTCCTTGACACTCTTTAAAAAATTTGTCGATATATTTTTTTTGTGTTAGGTAGATCGAATTTTCCTCGAAGTTGTGGTAGTGTGTTTGATTCGCTAGGTAGTTAAGATCTATCGATATGAAGCGAACTGCGTCATTGAAAAGGTTGGCACAGATGGGAACATCCTCTTTTGTAGCTTCCCCTTTGAGGGTGCCTTTTTCTGCCCTCTCGTGGACGCAATTTATTAGGGCTTGTAGCATGCTGTAGTGTAGCCCCCCTATTCCACTATAAAGGTCTAACACTTTTATGTTTCCCATGGGGCTGATTTGAGCGTTGATTACTAACTGGGGCACCGGAGCTGCAGCAGCTGTTCATGTTTCTTCCGCGTAGGTTTAGTAGTACGTCTAGGCACCATCTTTCGTTTACGTAAAAAAAATGGAGAGCCCAATGTATGCTCTTTTTTTTGTTCACCACTGGGAGAGCGCCTTTGGCGAGGAAGCAAATGTAGTAGGAACCGAATGGATGGACTTCCCTTAAGCCCACGCAGCAGATGCTTCGAAATGGGCACTGTCGTGAGGGAACCAACCAATGCGTGGAAGCGCCCTGCGATTAACCAGTAGAGGTGCGGGGCTGAGAAGAGTTCCTCCAAATGGTGTACTCTGTATGGGGGGAGAGTACCTCGTATGGGTGCAAGAACAAGTTCGTCAAAAAGGGTAAACTTAAGCGAATCCGCGTGGGGCCACCTTCGAAGTAATTTGATAACCGATTGGCAACTGTGCAGCGAAGCAACTCCGGAAGAGTCCCCTTCCCAGTGAACCCTCGTCGCGAAAAATTACAGCCCAATTACTTCACAGTATCAACAAATTTGTACGCACGTGGCGAACTAAATTTACGAGAGTCCAGCTCTCCCCCTCTTTTGGGTCAATGTGGTGCCATCCCCCGATAGGATTTTTTACTTACTCCCACAGTTCACCCCCATTTCGCTCCCGTTTCTTCCGCTGAGTTCCCCAAAGGAGGCACAAAGTGTAGCTCCATGAGCATTATCGTGCAGGGTGTAATATGCGGTGCAAAAAAAGGTGAACATGGTGAAACACAAACGCACAAGCATAATATGGTATGGCTAAACAACGTTACGCCGTAAGAAAGGCCATACATAAAACTGTAAAAAAAAAAAAAAAAAAAAAAACTTCAAGCGAAGATACACGTATGTATGGATATATCACAACTTTGCAGCCCTTATTGTTCCTTCACTTTGTTATTTTTTCCCTTGGCTCATTCGAGGAGGCATACATTATCTCCCCTGCTGACGCGCTTACGAAATAGCTATTTAGAGGCGTTCTCTAGGAAAACGAGTCACCAAGCGTAAACTGAGCAAACACGCACTTTTTGATAGTAGTGGCTCACCCTTCGCACATACAGCCAAAAAGAATCGCACCGTTGCCGCCTCAACTTCTTGACCTGATACCCCCACCCTTCGAAGCGAAAAAATGTTCTCAACAAGGTAGCACACGATTGGGGAGATAGCCAGCGGGAGGGCAGCACATACACTCGTATGAATGCGTACCGACTTCTTAGCTTTAAGTCCGATGGCTATAGAGTAGCACACTTGCATACGCATCTTATGTCACACGTTTGCCATGCTCACCCTCTGTGTGTTTTCACTTTTTCGTGCACTTTTAGGAGCGAGTACGACCGGGGAGTAAACACCTTTTCGCCAGAAGGCAGACTTTTTCAAGTGGAGTACGCGCTGGGCGCTATAAAGGTAGGTGCAAAGGGAGGGAAAAAAAAAAAGAAGAAGATGCAAAGAGTGAGATGGGATGGTATATGAGATGAGGTCACCACGGGCGTATCCCTAACCTGCAGAATTTTTAAAAATGTGCATGTAGAGTGTAGCCGAGTGAGGGAATGCCCCCCGCATGCGGACAGCCAAATCGGTCTGTGGCTCCGCTTAGTGCGAGTCCACCTTGTGTGACTCCACCATGTGTGCCCCTACGCTGTGCATTTTGTGTACCCCCTTTTGACACCCACGATTGTGCATTTTGTACACCCCACCCCCCCCATCTGACAGCTGGGCAGCACGGCAGTCGGTATCTGCGTGAACGATGGAGTAATCTTGGCCTCGGAAAGAAGAATCGCCTCTGCATTAATAGAAAAACATTCAGTGGAGAAACTACTACCGATAGATGACCACATAGGATGTGCCATGAGTGGACTCATGGCCGACGCAAGGACACTTATAGACTATGCAAGGGTTGAGTGTAACCATTACAAGTTCATATATAATGAAAATATAAACATAAAATCGTGTGTAGAATTAATATCGGAGTTAGCATTAGATTTTTCCAACTTGTCTGACAATAAAAGGAAGAAAATTATGAGCAGACCATTTGGAGTTGCCTTACTCATAGGAGGGGTCGATAAGAATGGCCCTTGCCTTTGGTACACGGAACCGTCTGGAACGAACACCAGATTTTTAGCTGCTTCCATTGGGTCTGCTCAAGAAGGGGCCGAATTATTGCTACAAGAAAATTACAATAAAGATATGACCTTTGAGGAAGCTGAAATTTTGGCGCTCACTGTTTTGAGGCAGGTCATGGAGGATAAGCTATCTTCCTCCAACGTGGAAATTGCTGCTGTTAAGAAATCCGACCAGACGTTTTACAAGTACAACACGGAGGACATCTCCAGGATCATCGAGGCGCTGCCCTCGCCCATCTACCCGACGATCGACATGACGGCCTAGGGGGAACAGGTAAAGATGTAAAGCTGCAAAGCTGCAGAACGGCAGAACGAGAGCGGCACGAATGAATATCCCTGCGGGGAGAAACAAAACAGTGCGTAAGAGAATGCCCCTTCGCAGGGAAAGATCGACAAACAAATGGGCAACATCGCGGGGATAGAAACTTTATGGACGTGCTTCCCGATCTGGGCGAGTCCAGAAGGGAGATGTTATGTAACAAGTGGACACGTGTTCCACATGGTCGGTTAGCCACTTAGCCACTTCGTCGGTTAGCCATTTGTCCACTTTGCCGTTTTATCCATCCATTGTTATTTTTTTTTTTTTGCAAAAAATGCCCCATTTCGCGCTTGCGTAAGAACATTCACAACATGCGCTCCAGCCCAACTTGACACTTTTTTAATTTTTTTAAAAAGTGCATATTTTGAAATTGCACCACGGGAGGGGATGTTTACCTGCAGGAAAGAGATCTCCCGCTAGTCATTTTTATTGTCGTACTATTTGTGTTATGTCTTTAGGGAGGAGCCCCTCGGGTGGGCATACGTGCGCCGTAAAGAAGTTACGAACACGAGGGGGAGAAAGAGCAAACGTGGGTATTTCCTGGCGCACAAGAAGGAAAGGAAATCGCAGCGCCATGTGTGTGTACATGCGTGTACGTACACATATATACTTACATATATATATGTGTATATATAGGTACCCCTTTGAACGGCGCGCTTTCCTACGTGGTGGCCGGTGGAGTTACCCCGTTTTTTCCCCAACCCGTTCGCGGCGCATATCACTCCAGTATGAACGGATTGTGGATATTTTTAGCTAGCTGCGTCGACTTGACAAAATCGTAATAACTAATTTTATAATGTTTCATAAAATCTTTGTTCGACGTTTGCAGAAGCATTTTCAAATTGATCGGTGGGATATTGGGTTTATAAACCAACTCGTTAAACTTTCTGTTAAAGTCAGCATAATTGTGTGTCCTCACCAACTCTTTGTAATAACTGATATAATTGTCATAGTATATATTCATGTAGGCAACATGTCTGGGGATTATTCTTAACCGGAAGCTGTAACTAAAATATTGTGGAAACGATAGAGTATCTCGAAATGCTTTGTTCAAATGTCTAATCAGGTATAACAGTTTGGGTCTGATGGTTCTGTACACATTGTAGGTGAATATCCTTGGGTACTTTTTGATAAATGCATTTAAGTCTTCCTCTTGTATGGTTTCATGCAGGTGTAGCAATTCTTTATATTTTTTTTTTAAATTTCCAAAGGCATAAAATTGTGGGAGATTATACAAAATATGCACCAATTCGTCATGGTCATATTTTAACTCATTTTTGTAATGAGCTATTCTTTTGAGGATGGTGTTTTTATTTACTAGAGATAACCTCGGAGATATTTTAATAATTTTTTTTATCATTTCTAAGTTCAGGCCCTTTTTCAGCACTTGGTTCGTGGTTATTATTTCCTCTCCCTTTGCGTTAAAATTTATTTCTTCTTTTTTTATTTTATTTTCTTCCTCATGGCATTTTTCGAAAAAGCATTTTAACTCTTCTGCCGTCTTGAAGTGGTTCATAAAAAAAAATTCAACATCATCGTAGTGTTTTAGGAAGTAGTCGAACTTGTCCTCCAGGGGGGAAGCCTCGCTTATGCTGTTTATGGAGATGTCAGGCGTCGCTCCGTCGTCGGTTTCGTCATCGGCGGTTTCGTCATCGGCGGACTCGTCATTTGCCGTTTCGTCATCGGCGGTTTCGTCATTTGCCGTTTCGTCATCGGCGGTTTCGTCATTTGCGGTTTCGTCATTTGCGGTTTCGTCATCGGCGGTTTCGTCATTTGCGGTTTCGTCATCGGCGGTTTCGTCATTTGAGGTTTCGCCATTCACAGCTGCTTCGTCATTCACAGCTGCTTCACCATTCACAGCTGCTTCGCCATTCACAGCTGCTTCGTCAGCGGTCGTCGCACCCCCGTCCGCGTCGCCCAAGGAGGCAGCCCCCGCCCTCGCCATATACGCCTTCCGGCGCTCCTCCCTCTCGCGCTTCCGTTCCGCCTTTCTCAACCGCTTCCTCTGCCGTATGCTCAGGCGCACCTCGCTGCCACCCCCCATCTTCTTGTACTTCTCCATCTGCATAAAATCAACGGTGTCCTTGTTTCGAATAAAATAGTCAATGGCTTTTTCCAGGTTCCCGAAAATGAGGAAAAAGACAGCCGACTGGTCATGACACTCGGGAAAAAAGAAAAAACGAATATCTATGTTGATAAATCTGAAGATAGAATAAATATCGAAGTTAAAATAATCCTTTGCTTTTAACTTATTTACAATGTCCAGGAAAAAATCTTTATCCTTCTGTAACATGGCTAGTAATTTTTCTTTATACCCTATGGCATAATTCTCGTAGCTTTTTAATTCTTCATTATTTTTTTCGCCAACTTGGATAATCTGATAAATTTACAGTTAAAATTTTTTAATCGAAATTGTAATGCCCACTTTAATGCGTTAAGAAATCGTTCTGGGATTTCATGGATTATTTCATTTTCTTTCCCGTGGAACTCATTCCCCAGTATAGTGTTGTCTACTTTTTTTACCTTCCTCAGATTGTCCATATATTTCTGTGTCTTGGTGAACAGCTGTGTTTTGCTTCGCCCACGTTCCAGGCGTGAGTAGGGGGGTGGCGCGCTGGATGCGGTGCATTCGGAAGGGGACCCCTCGCACAGAGGATTGGCAAAGGAATTGTCAAGCGAGCTTCCAAGCGAACCACAGCGTGGGGCTCTCAAATAAAATAACTCCCCTCTCCGCCTCCCCCCGTAGTACCCCCTTACCACACGCACAGTTCGGACAACCTCTGGGAATTTAAATGCCTCCCCATTCTCGCTGCTAACCTTGTCTTTGTCCTTCCTCATGATGTTGCCACAAAAAATACTTGCGCGCCTAACGTAACATGTGAATGTGTTCAATTTTGTAATTACTAGTAGGAGGAAAATGTATTTATTCATTTCTTTAGGGGTTCTTCTAACTCATTTGGAGGGCTCACAAACTATGCTCTTGTTTAAATAGCTGAAGAGTTACAAAAAAAAAAAAAAACGCAAAGGGAGGGAGGCGCCAAGCCAAGGAATACCAATCCAGAGGGGAACAATACACAAAGAACAAAACTACTCGTCACATTATTTTACAAAAAAAAAAAAAAAAAATGGAACATCTAACCCTCAAGGCCGAAAATGAAGCCTAAGAAGATAACCCCCCCAATAGAATGCATCACAAGAGGGGGCAACAAAAACATTGAGTTTATATAAAAGAGAAACAGGAATACACCGAAGCCGCATGTCAAACATCAATGTTCAAATTGGGAAAGCTTCCAGCATTTGAAAGATGAGAAAAAGCAAATGTGCGTGCTGTTTAGAAGCGATGGAGGAAAAGCACCACACTTGGGGGGGGGGAACGAAAAAAAAAAAAATTTCGGCATTCGTGTCCACGTGAAGGCGTACAAAGTGAAGCCATCACATTCGTGAAATTGAAAACGCCGCATGCCGTTACTGAGGAGCATGTGAAAATGTTTAAGTGCCCTATTTTATGTCATCCAAGGAATAGCAAAAGTAATGGCAAAGCTGTTTGCACCAGCTGAGGTGATAAAACTAGCTTGGGAAGATTTTCCAAATTGTGATTATTCACAAAAGTGACAGACTCGATGGGGGGGAAACGCCTAGTCGATCCTACGCGTTGCGTTCGCATGCGGTGCGCACTACCGGTGCGATAAACGGGGACGGGGATTTACTTCTCTGCGTCGCTATCTGTTGTGCCGCCACTGGAGTATGCACAAATTGCCCCATGGGGGGAGTGACACGGATGAGGTTCGCGAAGTGGAAGGGAAAAGTGGAGCGAAAAGGTGAAGCAAAGAGGTGTAGGAAAAAAAATGTAGGAGAGAAAACACAGTAGCCAAAATGCAGTAGCCAAAATGCAGTAGCAAAAATACAGAAGCGAAAACACAGGAGAAAAATAACACCGCTGCGCGTTAACATGTGGGAGGAGAAGAGAAGGCTCCGCACCCAGAGGACAAGCAGATTCTTCTACGCTCGGAGTACCCCTTACCCGGTGGTGGAAAAATGCTCAAGTACGCACGCAAGCTAAATAAAAAGCTGATTTACAAGCTACATGTACAAAATGACAAAGTTGCAGAGATGCCCATGTTTCTGGTGGACAATCTGTATTTGAGGAACACAAAGGAGTTACTTATTCTGTTAAACAATGCCATAACGTTCAACAGGAAAGAGTTTTTGGAAAACTACAAGAAGGTATTACTAATGGATAGAGAGAGCAATGCCAACTGTTTTGATCGCCAGCAGGGGAGGGAAGAAAAAAATGGATCCAATGGTGGGAGATTTGTTTCGCGGGAATGTACACCACCTCAATCTAGTCACTCCCTTTTTGAGGGTGAAGTGAGTGGTGCAGGTCACCTAAATGCCCGGCAGGGACACGTTCTGGAGAGTCAGCACGAGACGATGCAAGCGGGTTCGATTTTTAAAAATGGACGCATGTCGCCAGATGGCCGAGGGAGGCGCTACAAATACGACAATGAGGAGTACGACGAGTTAATTACGCACTTGTCGGAAGTGTGTGAGGACGCGTCCGGCTCGCATGTATTCGAAGTGCACGAAGTGGAAGATGCGGATGAGGCGGAAGAAGCGGACGAAGCGCACGAAACGCACGAAGCGGGTGAGGAGGACCCCCCCGCGCAGGAATATTCACTAATTGGCTACCTACCAAATGAGTTTTTTTTCCAGTCCCTCAAGCAGAGAGTAGTGTCACTGAAAGATTACCTCTCCTTTAGTGACCTCTTCTCATTTATCCACCTATTCAGTCGAACGAACGACATAGACATGGTGAAAATCCTGGGGGAGCAGTACATGCAGAAGCAAGAGAAGGAAAAGGACAAGCGGATTAACAACAAACAAGTGGTGCATTTACTAAATATATTCCTCAAATTTAATTACAAAAGGAACAATACTCATCATATTGTTGACAGTCTGGTGGAAAGCATCAATATAAACGTTTCGACTCATGACTTGAAATTGGCAGCACTAGGTTTTACATGCTTGTCCAGATTGAACCTATACAACATGGCCTTTTATCGCTACGTGGATACCTTCTTGAGGAATTTGGATAAATGCTCCCACTTGTGTTGTTCGATGGTACTTCACTGCTTGGGGTACTATAAGCACTATTGGGCCACAAAGAGGAGGGAGTTGTTGGAGGAAGCTAGGCTTGTTGGGAAGTCAACGGGTGGTCAGTTCGGGGGGACACACTCCCCAGCGTGTGATGCCTCTGGTCGAGCTGATCGGATAATGACAACTCGGTGTGCAAATGTTAACCGCCTATCCTTGCAGCTGAACAGAGAAAACGCGCACCTGATTGAAGAGCTGGAGAAGGGGATGATCGACCAGTTGGTGAAGATGGAGTTGGGGTCCATTTCGGAGAAGTCGATCAGTAGCATATTTCATTTTTTCTTTCTGTCAAAAAGGGGTGTCTTAACTGTGGACGCGGGTGGGAGTAGCAACCATGCCGAGAACGACAACGAAAGAGACCACCTCCTATTGGGGAAGCTGGTCCACATTTTGATTACGAAGAAAGTAAACTTCGATCAGCCGAGGCGATTGCTCATGTGTTGCTACCCCCTGATCATCCACAGGTATTTCTCCAACATACAAATATCATCCTATTTCGTGGTGCAGTGTGCTAAACTGATCAAGCTCCTCAAGGAGAAGAAGCACCTGGACAATTTGCTCTTTGTGTTGACAGGCTTCACACAAAATCAGATGATATTTTACAAAAACAGGAGTAACAATAAAACGGCTCCTCGAATATATTTGGACAAGAAAAAAAACAAACTGCACAATTTTAAAATTGAAAATAAGTACATTGATATGTTGGAGAAGTGTGAGTATGAAGTGAACGTGCTTGAGAAGGGATCCACAGAAGAGCCCGTCAGTTGTAGGTCAGCCATCCTATACATCTTTAGCGAGTTAACCAACATAAACTACGAATTAAATAGGGACCAGATTGTTCTCTACTTACAACTCTTCTCCAGTTTTGACATAAAGTTAAGTACCGACATTAAGAAGAAGTTATTTCGTCTAGTAATGGACTCCACAAATCAGTTAAGCAGTTTAATCCATGTGGTACTTCAGCTAGCCATTCAGATTTACGGCATTTCCAGCACCTACATGAAGACAATCGCTTTGCAATTTTTTGAAAAAATGGACCACGAGTTGGGCAAAATACACAAATTAGGAACGAATAATGAAGAACTTCTTTTTAGCTACATAATTTGTGGTCATGACAATGATAGGGCGATGGAGAAGTACTCCTATCTGTGCGATTTAGAAAAACTGGCTGACATCCTTTTCGTGTTCGACCAGATAGATATTCATAACAAGGACTTCATCTCGAACGTTTCAAATTTGCTTTGTGCGAATAATTTCTTTCTTCTAACGCATCGAAGGAGTAACTTCAGTTCGTTCGTCCATCTGCTGCACTATGTAGGCAGCTTACCAGTGGACATAGATTCGATTAAAAAATTGACCAACTTTGTTTTCACATGTGTGGCGGAGTACGTAGATTTATCCTACCGGAAATATGCACAGCGCGCACGGGGGGGACACAAAATGGAAGAACATAAGGTGAAGGGGTCTTCTCAAGAGGTTAATAAAACCACCCCCCGTGATGATTGCCACACAAGTAGTTCCTTCCAAACGGAGGAGGATCCTTCTTTTTGCGAAGTGGACCATGCTTTCATAAAAGGCAGAATCTACCTCAAAGATTTGATCTTTTTGCTGGACGCGATTCGTATTTGCAAGGCCTACGATTTTGTTTCGCTGCTCGGAAGCGTGATCAACATGGTAAGGGCGTGCACGCATGTGTGCGCGTCTACGGAGATGTCTCTACACTCTCCTCTACACATTTGCCCCTTCACATTTTCCACTACACATTTGCCCCTTCACATTTTCCGCTACACATTCTGCGCTACACATTTGCCCCTTCACATTTTCCGCTACACATTCTGCGCTACACATTTGCCGGTGCTACCTTTCCCCCCATGGCAGATAAATTCGGAGAGGATACAGGCCCTCTCCGATGAGGACGTCGAACTGGTGAACTACATTTTCATCGACATGGGTCTGATGAACAAGTGCTTGCTGGACGAGGCGAGGTAACACCGCGGCGCGCGCAAAGTGAGAGCGGGCGTTAAAAGGGGGTGCAAAATGGTGAAAGATGGTGAAAAAATGGTGTAAAAATGGTGAAAAATGCGATTACAAAAGGGGCGCTTTTCGGCCCATCCCATTAACCCCCTTTCTTCTACACCCTTCCAATTCAGGCGCCGGGGACTCACCATCGGAATGAACTCGTGACGAGGGCGCACGCAGGTGCATGCAAGTATACGCGAGTACACGAGAGTGCAAGAGAATACACTAAAGTAAAGTACACGAGAATACACGAAAGTACACGCAATAGCGCTTACATTGGCACACTTCTGCAAAATGGCAAGGCATGTATATAATGAAACTTGTGTATGCATCCTGTGCGGCGTTCCCGTGCCCCGTTTGGGGAGTGATGTGGAAGGCAGCTATGCGAAGCTTAAGAAACAGAACTACCCCTTCTCCAAAGCGCATAACAGACTTAAGTTTCGCTCAAATATATTCCTGCAGTACTCATCGCAGTTGTCCTCTCTCATGCTGAACAAATCGTATTCTCTGTAGTTTACGATGACATTCCATAGATGTTCCTTTGCGATGTATTTTTTTAATCGTCTTATGAAGACTGTGCAAATAATATTTTTCAATTTGTAGCTTTCCAAAAACATTTTTTTTATTTTAAAAATTCTGAAGAGAAAAAGGAAAGATTCCGTGTAGCAGCTCAGCTCTAGCAGCACCAAGCTGAGAAGGAAGTTCCCCCAAAGATGGTAATTATTCAGATTAATGGTTAACTTAATGCAGTTAAAAAAATCATATATCCACTTAGTTTTGTACACACTAGAATTTAAAAAGGGGATTTTATCCACTATATTTTTTTCCCTATCGCTTAGTGACAACCAATAATCTTCATACCCTTTCCCATTTTTATTTCCTTCCATTTTGAGATTACTAGAATTTTCCCCTGTGGATATTTTATCCCTTTTTTTCTCTAAAATGTGATTCTTCTGTTTTGGGTTAGCTCCATTGGGTTCCTTTTCTTCTACATGTTTATTCGCACCCATTTTGGTAGAAGCAGTGTGCTCATTTGTTGCCTCAAATTTGTCTATCTCACTTAGGTAGATGTAGCTGCATGCACTCGATCCAGAATCAAAGGTGAAATAATGTTTTAAAAAGTTGTAGTAGTTACTATTTTTTTTGTAAATTTCTAAAGCTTCCATAAATTTCTGATGAGACCAAATTAAATTCTGCTTCCTCGTCGTGATATTTCCAATGTGTGTTTGGAAAAAATTATTTCTAAAATTGAACTCAATTAGGGATGATAAATGGGGAAGATTTAGGAACAGATATTTTTCTTTGTACTTGACATTTTCTTTGCTCATAAATCTTTTGCAGGAAAATAGGAGTACATCCAGGCGGGTTAGTAACAGACTGTCTACCTGACTGGGGTTGTTTTTTCCCCATTGTTTTTGACCCATTAAAGTGTTTTCACTTAACTCGGTCGACAGGAACCCCAGCTTGTCATTTTTTATGTGATCATCATGCCCCTTCCACTCTAGAGTTAGGAAGAAGTGAAACTGGTACCTCCCCAGGAGGTCTTCAAAATGAGAGCGAATGTATTCTCCATCGTCGAATATTCTCGCTCGTATGTTCATGCCTACGAACTTGTCTAGGTTCTCTTCCAGGCGGAGGCCCTGCATGTCCAGGCTGTCCACAAATTGGAACTTACTGATAAATTGGAAGGGCAGGCAGGCATACACGTGGTGGTCGCGCGGGGAGCCCGGTTCGCCTGGTTTGCTCGGTTTGCTCGGTTTGCTCGGTTTGCTCGGTTTGCTCAGTTTGCTCGGTTCGCTCGGTTCGCTCGGCCCGCTTGGACCGCTTCCCCCACTTCGCTGCCTCCACTTACTACGGTGGAGACCGCTCTTTCCCCCACCGTCGCCATCCTCTCCGCTGCCACAACTCACAGTATGTGGATTTTTCGTTACGCCGGTGACCCTCCTCCCGCTGCCACAACTCACAGTATGTGGATTTTCCGTTTTGTCGGTGACCCTCCTCCCGCTGCTCCCATCTGGGTCATTCCTCACCGAAAAAAGTCTAACGTGAAAGAACTTGTGCTTTGAATCGGCTTTATAAATCCATCCCTTCACGATTGAATCGGCATTTATGTTGTGCAAAAATTCTTTCTTTCCTTCCCTTCCGAATATTATTCGTCTTTTACATTTTGCCATTTCCTTTTTTTCACGTCCCCCCTCGACGTCGTCAATCACAAACACGCTGCCTGCGCTGCGGGCGCGTCGGGTGGTGCTCACACATCCGTAGTTTATGTAAAATGCCTCATCCGCAAAGGGGACGAGCGAAATGTCGCAGAAGCCAAGGTGATCCTTGTTGTCTACTTCGTCTTGGACGCACTTCTTTAGGTCTCCGTTTGCGCTGGAGTGGCTGCTCCCGTTGGAGTGGCTGCTCCGGTTGGATCGGTTGCTGCCACTGGAGTAGCTTCTACCGCATCTATTTGTTTCACAGCGCCCGCCACTCCTGCCACTCCTGCCGGTCCCACCGCTAACTTCGCTAACTTCGCTAACTTCTCTCTCGTTAGGGTCCCCCCCCTTGTCCCCTCTCACCGCGCCCTCCCACACCTTCGCTCGTTTCGCATTAGCCCCCCTGTCCGAGTACTTCCCTCTGTGTGGGCTCTTCCCGATCATCTTTGCGCCCGTTTCGTAGTACTTTCTGCTCCTCTTCCCAATTCGGCTGCGCCTGTCACTTGGGGTTATACGCGGGCTGCCACGTGGCTTACTACGGGGACTACTATGTGGGCTACTACTCTCAGCAGCACTCGCATCGCTCCCAACATTGCCATTTACATCTCCCCCAACAGTGCCAATCACATTGCCACCTGCACTATCGCTAGCCCAGCCGTTGTTCCACCCAAGCGCATTGCCCGCATCCCCAACACTTTCCCGTTTATGGGGCCTCCTGGCGACTTCTCTGGGTGGTGTGACTGCACTGACCGCATTGATTTCACTGATATGCCCCTCCGCATCAGAATGTTCATCCCGGGACACCCTCCCTGCGGCATACCTCTCCATAGCCGCCTGGACCAAGGCGGAACTCACATAATTGTTGTCAATATAATCATAATACCCATTTGTGAATGGGCTGTAGTTATTTAAAAATAATTTACATATACAACTGATTCTGTTTTTTTGTTCCAACAAATTGAAAGACTTCTCCATTTCTGTCACCAAGGAGTTACATACATCCTTTGTGTCATTTGGGACTTTCCCATTTTGACAAGAAAAATTTAAGCTTTCTCTTCCCCTTTGTGGTTCCTCCTTTTTTTTACTATAAAAAAAATCATCACTGTATTTTCGAAATAGTGGGAACTCGTTCTTTAATTCTTCTAAGAACTGTTGGTATGCTTTTTGTTCTTTGCATTTCATTTTGTTTTCGCCTTTGTAACTTTATTCTGTTTGGGGTGAGGATGAACTTCTGTTGCTCCGTGGGGGGTTATGTGCACAGTGTGGACAAAACTATCCCAGAAAGGTGCGGCAGTAGGCAAATGCGAAACGAAACAAAAAGTAGCCAATTCTGGAGAAAACAAACAAATGTGGAATCACACAAATGGGATAACAAAAAAATAAAAAAACAAACAAGTGAATAAACAAACAAACAAATACGAAAACAAACGAACACGAAAACAAGCGAATGGGCAAGCGAATGGGCAAGCGAATGGGCAAGCGAATGGACAAGCGAACGGTTCTTGCAAGTGCCTATATAAGAAGGGGGGATACTAAAACAAATGGGTCATCTGGGGGAGGGGGGGGAACACTCACACCATTGTTCGGTGAGTCAAACGCGTGAATTGAATTAGTCAGGTGGGGGAAGCGGCTGGCAGGTAGCGACCAATAAATTGTCCAATTAACGATCCGTTCACTGTTTGGCTCAATTTTGCAAAAGGAGAGTGCATTTCCAGAAGAGCCGACGCAACGGAGTGTCAACCGGAAGGCTTCGTACGTATAGATGCGTGATGGTAATGGCACATTCTAACTAGGAATGTATTATAAAGGCGATAAGGCGGACGGATTACATATGCGACTGGGGGGTGAGTCATAAAGGAATGCAAAGTTTTACCTTCTCATTGCTCGTTTCATTTTTCCCCAAGCTGGCATCTTAACACCCGTGCTGTGTGCTTCTTATCATGTTGCGTTCTTCTTATCGTGTTGCGTGCTTCTTATCATGTTGCACGCTTCTTATCATGCTCCGTTGTTTTCTACACAAATTATTTTTTACAATTTTTTGTTTTTCCACTTGTGGATATTCTCCTGGGTTGTTCCAATGTTGTGAATATCACTTGCACACAATTTAGGAAATAAAATAAAAGATAATCATGTAACAGAATGGCGAAGCGGAAACTCTGGCAGTAGCGGAGTGAGAACTGACTAGCCTATTTCCTCAATGTATCCTTTCGCGCTTGTCACTATGTTCGTACAGATTTGTGAGATAACCAACTAATGCATCAAAAGGGAGAAAAAAAAAAAAAAAAAAAAAAGTAGATAAATTTGAAAAAACGTAATCCATTGGGGTTAAAAATGAAAATAGAAATTTTAGCAACGGTTAGAAGAGGAACAAAACGGGGGCAATACAGGCATACGCACATACGTATGCATATGCACGGATATACACTTGCTAAACAGTTATTTCCCTCCCTTGAGCGCCATTTCTTCCACTATGCGGGAAAAAAAAATGCTCACAGTTGAGGTGTGGCGAACCATAGTAATAAAAAAAAAAAACGATTGCCCTTATTAGCAAATTCCATTCTATGGGCGGATAAATAAGAGAAACAAATCTGTGCACTATGGTGTAGCCACCCGCGTGAACGCTTAAGGACACACTACAAAATGTGAAGCCGTTGGCTTGGGGGCTAAGTACAATGGTTTCTGGTTCTCGTGCCCTTGGTGCGAGGTGAAAAAGTGGCGAGCAAATAAGAGCTGAGGGAAGAAACCGCAGGGGTAGGGTGCCTCAAAAAAAAAAAAATAAATAACATAATGAGCATGAACATAAGCATTAGTCACAAACGCATACTCAAACATATGTACACTCATTGCCTATACAGTGCTATTTGAACAGCTTTCTTCTCAAAAGCTTAGAGATGAAGGGAAGAGGCACGCACGCGTGAGCTAAAACGTGGAAACCATGTACATCGCATTTTTTTGGTAGCCAGAGGAAGGAGGCAAAATTTTCGCTCCACAAAATAGAGAATTGTCAAGCGCCCTTTTTTTAATTTTCATTTTGAAAAATTAGCACATCGTGCGAGGAAAGGCCAACTCGACAGGAATAATCATCAAAGCATTTGAAGTAAAAAGTGTATAAGGAGTTTTT
>NC_020395.1:561267-568082 GCF_000321355.1 Plasmodium cynomolgi strain B
TAGAGATTGCAAATTTACACAATTGTTTTTATGTACAGTATCATATTTGCGAACGGAACACATAAGTAGGGGTAAATCGAATTGGTGGGGAAATTTCGTAAACTTGTCCCCCCCCCTTTTTTTTTTTTTTTTTTTTGTTACATTTATGCAACTTTTGTTCTGCACCTGACCCCTTGGAAAACTGCTCTCATCATCCGTATGGTCATGCCGATGCCTTGGATAGGATCCCCAAAAAAAGAAAGAAAAGAAAAGCGCGACACACCATCTATGACACAGGACCCACATAACAGAATAGTGTAGGAGGTATTCCCAGCAGCAAATACATGTGTAAGCATATACTTATGCATACATATGATCATACGCACGTGTGTTCACGGAAGTTAGCGGGACGGAAAGATGAAACATAAGTACCATGTGCTGATTTATAGAAAGAAGAAAACACATTTGAGGTTAGATGTGCTGCTGTTCTTCTTCTACGCCGTTTTTCTCCACTTGTTTTTGAAAAATGAGAAATTTCAAGCGAAGCCGAGTGATTATGAGTACTTAGAGAAATTGCAAAATGAGGTGGAAGAGGCAGTTATGTTTGGCCTCCACGGGGAGGAGGAGCAGCAGCAAACCTTCGGCGAGCTCAAAGTGGGGGCGAGTGAAAGGAAAGACAGTAGCGAGTCGATAAATGGGAGGGGAAATGCAAATGGGGAACACAGCGCAAATGAGGAACACAGTTCAAAGGGAGAACAAAAAGGATCCAACAGAAAGGGAAAGGAAAACACATTCAAGCCGATCATAATAGGAAAGTACAATATGATCTACCTGTTCTACAGCAGCGAGTTTGTTTGTTTACTTTTATTTATTTTTGTCCACCTGCTAACTTTTCTCCTATCGCAGTGGAACTTGAGCGTTAACTTAGTGGTTTCCTTCAGTCGCCTAAACAGCAGCGATAAGGACAAGTACCTGTACAACGTGCAGTACCAATGTACACATGTGTATATTAAGCCACTCGTTAAGCGAAGTGACAAGTCAGCAGTAAACAGCAAGGAGAGGTTTAACACGGATTACAATTTGTACAAGCCCAAATCAGAGTTAGTTCCATTGAAAAGGGGAAAAAATTATATATTTTTTTTTTACAAACAGAAAAAATATATTTTCAATTACGAAACGTTGGATTTCGAATCAGTAAAACATTTTGACAATTTTAATTTGTCCTTTTATCAAAAGTGGAAGGGACTCATAGAATGTCAAATGGGGGGTCTCTACGACGATGAAAACACCAGCACAACATTGCAAGGGATAGAAGAAAATGTAAAAAGCATACAGAAGAGGGGAGGCAATGTGCACATCCTTTTTTGCCAACTGGATGGTTTATATCTAGATAATGGTGGAAAAAGCGGAATGACCCAACTGTCACAGAGGAACAAAGGGGGGAATAACCCATCTGAGAAAGAGATAGAAAATATTTATGATTACACTAGGAAGGGAAGGGAAAGAGAGAAAGGGACAAAGATTCTACACTTCATTGAAGGGAGCACCACGATAGAAAGATCTATTCAGGGTGATGAACTAAAAAGAAAAAACAGAGTGCATCCCACCCAAGGGAAAAGTAAACAAAATGGAGATAAAACAGACCCTTTTCTTTCGTATTATAAAAAGAGCAACTTTGAAATTCCCTATGACATTTTTGTACATAACAATTTGGACAAGTATGGAGAAAATATATACGACATTCCTTCTCCCTGTTTTAAGAAGCTACTTTATGAGGCCATGTTATCCCCATTTTTTATATTTCAATTTTTTAGCATCCTTCTGTGGATGCTAGATAGCTATTGGTACTTTGGTATTTTTTCCATTTTCATATTAGTGATGCTGGAGGGTCAACTGATTAACAAACGAATAAGAGAATTTAATTTGATAAATAGTATGAAAGTCCCTGCTCAAAATTTATATGTGTATCGAAATTTGCAGTGGAAAATTATCAAGTCTAACATGCTACTTCCTGGGGATATATACATTTTATCGAATGAGACTAGTGGTGGGGATAATGTGTGTACCTGCGAGACGTTGCTGTTGGAGGGGGTTTGCATTACGGATGAGTCGATCCTTACTGGGGAGTCCATACCTTTGATTAAGGCAGCTATTGATAAGACGGAAGAGGAGGAATACGTTGAGCAGGATGTCAGTGATAATGATACCTGCGGTGATTGGGGAGGAGAAGGAGACTCCATGGGGGGGGTATCACCCATAGAAGGAACTAAAGGAAGTTCCATTTTTACAAACAAAATTGACATAAAGAATAAACACAAAAAACATGTGGTGTATGCCGGGTCCAACATTTTACTAACAAAAAATGAAAATGATCAATTTAATAATATGAAGCTACCCATTAGTGGGTGTATAGGCATTGTTCTGAAAAATGGATTCACCACCTATCAGGGAAAATTAGTGAGGACGATCATTAATACATCGGAGAAGGTGAACTCGTCAAGCATAGATTCGATTATCTTCCTTTTCATCCTTCTCTTATTTTCATTATCGTCATGCGCGTACGTAGTTTACACTGTATTACAAGCGACTCACGAGAGAAATTTATACAAACTGCTTCTGTCCGTTTCGCACATAATCACTGCAGTCATCCCACCAGAGTTTCCGATAACCTTATCATTAGGAGTCACCATTTCGATAGTCTATCTGTATAACTTAAAGATCTACTGCACGGAACCGTTTAGGTTACCATTTTCTGGAAAATCGAATATATGCGCTTTTGACAAGACGGGAACTCTGACGGAGGACAATATGATAATTTTGGGTCTCTTCGGGTTTGACGAAAACACGGAGAAGATAAACGAAATTAACGAGTCGATTATTAGCAAGCAGAAGGTGCCCTTCCTTTCCGTGGCAGTTATCGCGGGATGTCATTCGATATGCACCGTTAACAATAAGCTGCTAGGGGACCCCCTGGAAAAGAATTCCTTCCAAAGGTTGAAATGCATGATGAAGAGTTTGGACAAAACGTACGTTTATACAAATAATTGTCAGAATGCGGCAACTGCGACCCCAACTGCGAATGGGCAGGGCAGCGGAGAAAAGGGGGGGAAATCCTTGGGCATGTTTTCGAAGAAGGTACCCAACACGACAGCTAGCGAAAAGAAAAGCCCATGTGTGGAGAATTTTCAAATTTATAAGAGGTTCTTCTTCTCATCAGAGTTACAAAGAATGACGTGCATCATTTTGCACGAAGGGTATGAGGGAGACTGGTATGGGGAAGAGTACGAAGAGGCCGCGGAATCCGCTACATGTGTGGGCAGTTCTAACGGGGAGAAAAGTCCGTGTAGTGAAAATGTGGCAACGCTAGAAGGCTTAAAAAAGAAGAAAAAAAAAATGACAGTAGCAAAAACGAACCGGTTAAACAGTACCTTGCGGTTAGTAAGGGATCCCCAGAAATGATGAAAAAATTTTTAAAAAAAATCCCCCCAAATTATGACCAAGTGTTGAATAGCTTATCGATTAAGGGGTACCGTGTGATATGTCTAGCAGCGAATGTGTTGGACAGCAAAGTAGTTTCCAAAAATGTTAAAAGGGAAGACATAGAGAAGGACTTACATTTCTGTGGCTTCCTCACTTTCATATGCCCAATCAAAGCGGCCACCCCGAGTTACATCCTTGATATTAAGCAGGCGGGAATTAAAAACGTGATGATAACAGGGGATAATGCGTTGACTGCATGTCAAGTTTCGCAGGATGTTAACATTGTCCCGTCTATAAAGATTAAGGACATACTAATTTTAAAGCTCAGGGAAGATTACGCCGTACATGGGAAGAGGATGCTCGCATGTGGGAAGGCCACATCGACCAGTTTGACAAACGAGGGAAACACATTTAGCGTTTGCGAGCGTGAAAGGGCAATCGAGCTGATACGAAATCTCCCCCTGCAGAACAAATCCCAACAGAATGCAGCTGAGAAACTAATCAAAATGATGAAGGAGAAAAAAAACGTGAGCAATGTGCTATACTTTATCAATAGGGAAAATAAAAAAATGCTGCCCTTTATAGAATGTGAGGAGTACATAAAATTGTGCGAAGAACTTTTTACCCTGTGCATTACAGGAGATATAATCGAATATTTTCTGAGCAGTTATCAGAACGACTTGGCTATATTTGACGAGCTGATAAAAAGAGTGCTAATATTTTGTAGAGTGTCTCCAAAGAATAAAGAAATAATTATAAAAACGTTGAACAAGTTAGGGAACATAACCATTATGTGTGGCGACGGGACGAATGACATGGCGGCGTTGAAGGCGGCACACGTTGGGGTGTCCCTACTGAGCATAAAAATAAGTTACAAAAGTGGTAGGCCAGATGGTGGCGGTGCGAATATGGCTACACAGTTTAATGGAGGACGCACGAACGCGCTCGTGGGTGGTCCCCATGTGGGCGCCTACCCCGGCGATTTCAACGCAGGGGCAGCCAGGAACTATGAGCAGCGGTTGCGAACTGCCTACGACAACTTAAACGCACAGTACAATGCGACGTCTGCAAGTGGAGGAAGTAACGTGGCAAATGCCAAGTATTACGAACAAATGAAATTATACAATGAGAGAAAAAGGCAATTGGAACATATGATGCAATCGATGGACGACTCCTTACCACTAATCAAGTTGGGAGAAGCAAGCATAGCATCTCCATTTACATACAAAGGAGACGACATAAAATGCGTGAAGGAAATTATTTGCTGTGGAAGGTGTGCCTTATCAAAGGTTATAATGATGTACAAGCTGATGATTATAAATTCTCTCATAACCGCCTTTTCTGTTTCCATTTTGACCCTTGACGGGGTAAAGTTAAGTGACGCGCAGACGACAGTTATTTCGCTACTGTACACATCCCTCATCGTTTTAATTTCCAAAACAGCTCCTTTAAAAAATATATCGAATTATTCGCCACCCAATTCGTTATTCAACATTAGCGTTATGAGTTCTTTGATCTCTCAAGTATTTATCCATTTTTCTATCCTAATTTATGGATGGAAATTGGCTTGTTCCTACAGACAGCCTGATTATATTCCAGACTTGAAAGGAGACTTCTCCCCAAATCTGGTGAACACGTGTATATATTACCTCATTTATTGCATCAACTTATCTATTTTTTCCTGTAATTATGAAGGGTTACCCTTCATGACCCCCATTCACAAGAATAAAGAGATCGTGTACATTTTTGCTGTAAATTTTATTTTCCTGTTTGCTCTCGTTATGAATATAGTTCCCTACTTGAATTACTTCTTCTCCCTTGTCTCCTTTCCAAATGCGCACATGCAGTTTCTGTTTTTGTTTTTAATGATTTTGGATATTGTTGCGCCGTACCTTATTTGCAGCTTCATCAGGCGCGTCAGGCTCTACGCGTTCGAGCGTTTCAGAGTCAGTTTGTAGCGCGGAGGAATCGGCAAAGAGGGGAGAGGCGCGTGTGAAATGCGATGGCGCATGCCCTTCAGTATTTTTTTTTTCCCCCCTTTTTTTTACTTTTTTTTTACTTTTTTTTTACTTTTTTTATACTTTTTTTTTACTTTCTTTTTCATTTCTCCCCCCCCTTTTTTTCCTTTTTTTCTCCCCCTTTTTTCGACATCCTCACTGGTTGCATTCCGTGCGAGTCCATATTCCTGGGGGGGGAATAACACGCGAGGGTCCCTTGCTGTGAAATTTGTTACACCACATGCTGCACCTTTATTTGGGCGCCCACCAGTTGGGGTAACCAACCGCCTAGTTACCCCATATAACTGCCCTTTCACCCGCACCACTTGCGTATTTTGGAGCCGTAGACGCGGTAGGGCCTTTTGCACGCTGCTGACCCAGCGCGAACAGGTTATACAAATACACAAAAAAAAGGAGAAAAAAACTCCATAAATTGTTAACATGTTAAATTCTTTGTGCAAATGTTACGTGCTAGATAGGACGGTTATTCCATTTGGAAGTGGGCGAACCGCATATGGGGCCCTTTTCCCATTTGTAATAGATGAGCACTCATGGGGATAACCCCCCGTAGATACTCCACTGAGCAGGTATACCATTACGGTGTTACCTTTACCGTGCAGCTAAGTTTCTCGCATCAGGCGCTGCCAATTCTGTGGTACCAACATGTGCAGAAGACGTGTGTGAGCTACCTTACCAGGGGGTGGTGATGTAATATTTTCCCCTTTTTAACAAGCGTGTTTTTTTTTAAAAGGCCATTTTGTTCATTCGAACGGGTTTACGCACACTTGCACGTGCACACCTACATATAGAGCGGGAGAGACTCATTTGGCATCACTCTTTCGTGAAAAAAAATGCCTGCGCAACCATTCGACGTACTTGCGAAGGTTCCGAAGAAGTTATGCATTTTTTCCGTAAGGGCTCACTTAGAATTGTAGCCCTGTTTGGCGAACATTTGTGTGGAAAAAGAAGCGATCTGTGTTTTACTTTTTTTTTTATTTTTTTTTTCTTTTAATTATGCATCACTTACCCACAGTTTGATGGCGAAAGTAAGATACATGTTAGGGCAAAAGGATCTTTTCCAAAGTTCGGCCGGGGTGGAAGAATTTCACCCTTCGCGAATTGTTATATGGGGAAGTGTACCAGAGCAGTGCGCGCGGGCAAATTGTGAAGTGACGTAATTCTTTCGTTCTGGAAAAGAGAAAATTGTGTAACGAGTGGAAAATGAGATTTTCGCAAAAAGGGAGAAGAGAAATTACAGAAAAGTGAAAATTATGGGGTTGCTTTTGCTTCTTTTTTTTCCTTTTTTTTTTTTTTTTTACTTTTTTTTTCCTTTTTTTTTTTCCTTTTTTTCCTTTTTTT